>NC_139989.1:19670154-19952035 GCF_964263955.1 Coregonus lavaretus
ACATTAAACCCATTGCATTCAAGATTTTATATTGATTGTGTGACGAATTCCTTGTTCATCGTGACAAATAGCAAACCGCTGAACCAGTCAGTACATGTTGTCCCTAATCATGGCTTGGGAGTTGGGAAGGCTTGGCAGCCATGCGTTTGTTGTGGTGTTGTGGTGATATTGCTGTAGCGTTGTGAATGAGGTGAATGTGGTGCGGGATGATTGTGGCGATGATGCCATGTTAAATTCCACATGGCTTTATCAAAGACTGGATCACCTCATCAGTACTAAGCAGCAGCATGTCAACAAACAGACACACGGACTAGTCTCAGTATAAATATAATCAGTGCTTAATTTGTAAATCGAGAGGTGCTGGAACAAAAACTGAGCGTGGGGGGGGGGGGGGGGGGGGGGGGGTTTGGGGGGGGTGACCTGGGGAGCTCTGAGGTACTGGAACGCATGAGAAAAAAAATAACCTTCTATAATAAAGCATTGCATGCATATCATCACATTTGCGTAGTGGCATAGAGCAGTAGAGTAGAGGCACAGAAGTTGCACACACGGGGGGAAAAAAATTGTGGCCTAGGGTCCGGGATGTTTTTTGCCTTTTATAAACGCATTTCATGGAATTCTACGTCATTTTACATGACTGGAAACTTTGGCTTAATCTATTTTAATGCTGCATTCAAAACAACTGGGAACTCGGAGCTGGGAAATCTCTGACTTCCGACTTCAGTGCGTTCAAGATAACTGGGAAATCGGGAAAAAACGAGCTGAGACTGGGAAAATTTGTGTTGAATGGTCATCCAACTTGGAATTCCAAGTGGAGAACTCTGGCCACTTTCTAGAGCTCCGACATTCCGACCTGAAGATCACTGACGTCATGATTCGACCTCGTTTTTTTCAGAGTTCCCAGTTGTCTTGAAAGCACCATAATATCGCACAAATAATTGAAACGGCAGTCTACTTTGACACTGACAAACTGAGAATCTGAGATCAATGAAAACGACCTTGTCTTGAATCCATCAATAGCCTAGGCCTAGGTGTGTGTAGACACATATTATATGCTACAATATGAGGAGGAAATTATTGTCCTAAAAATGACTCACGCAATCATGCATAGCTCACTAGCTGGTGATGGTCTATGCGCTCATGCCAAAGCCTCGTTCTCTATTGTTTTACTTTGTAAAACAATATTTGGAAATTGATCAAATATTTTGGTAGCCTACAGCTGACAGATTAGTATTTTCAGCAAGAGCCATTTTCTTTCCAACCTGTGTTTTCCCGCAATTGTAGGCTATTTTAAATATTGCGAAAGGCCAGTTTTGTCTGCATGCTGTTTGTTCACTGACAGATTTGCTGCGCGTTCCCAACTGTAGGCTATGCCTTGTTATGGGGCTACACTCCACAGATAGGCTATTTTTAAAAGAAGCTATTCATCCTCTGTGGCAAAATGTTAGGCTTTCTCATGGTGTAGAAGGCTATTCTGAATTATTTCATTTATTTCTGAACAGACAGCAGTAATTCTATAACTTTGGCAACAACAAAAAAATCAATTTATCAGGCATGCTGCAGCATCTCCAGAGCCCTTTGCCTATGATTCTAAAAGGAAATAAATTATGAAGTGCAATGCTGGAGAGATGAGAGTTGCAGGCTCATGTCTATCAGAGCAGAGGGAGAGAGATCATAGAAATTGAATCTCATTCTAGATCTGTGAGAGATTTTTCATGCCACAAGAGGTAACGGATCTGGCCAAAAAGGTTCCGGAACGAAACAGTCCAAAACGGAGAGGTGTATCCGGCTCAAATTTAGCACTGAATATAATACAATTTACTGGATGTTGGCTTATGTCTTAGTGCTGCACTCCGTTAGTTTATTTATCCTCGTATACATTTCTTCCACTACCATAAAAATACTTTGGACAGCCGAAGCAAGCACAATTTTTTTCATCAGAAAGATTACACTTTCTAGTTCTATTTTGTCAGTGTTTCCCCTATATTCACTTAGCAGTGGCGGGCCACCGTTGCCGCCACTCCAAAAAATAATTATAATAATAATAAGGATGGTTAAACGTTTTCGGTGACAGAATCACACTCTACACTCTAAAGACTCTGTTAGACCAGTGCTGGGCAGAAGGAAGGAGGAAAGGTGTCAGCAGCCTCTTATTAGTCTGGGGATGTGAATATAAAATATTGTAGCCTTCTTCCTGAAGACAGGGAGGCATATTGGAAGGGGCAGGTGGGGCAAAGGGATGAGGGTGGTGCAGGCAGCTTGACAGAGGAAATGACGGGGCTAATAGCCACCACTGACACACACAACACAATAACAATTGAGAGGCGCTCCTCTTGGCCGCAGAGACAAAATTCGACACATTTTGCCATAGGGCGGAGAGAACATTTAAAAATGTTAAAAGGAATTTCCTGCAAATCTATATATATTTTTTTAACTTTAGAGCTAATTTCCAGCAATTATTCTACACATTTTGCCATGGGGCTGAGAGAAAATGTGCAGTTTTAAAGCTAATTTCCTGAAATTCTACACATTTTGCCATGGCTTATGTCGTGTTCTTATGCTATCTGAGTGACTCAAATATTATAACAAAATCCCTGGGTGCCCCATGCCATGGCATTTTAGGGTCTCCCTGACTGTGTAGTTTTTATTTTGGTGATTGTTAGTTCTTAAAGATACTTTATATCTGGTTTTAGTCATTTAAGTTTACACTGAAAACGTTTTACCATCCCTACAATTATTTTTTTCATATCTTCTGGAGAGGCGGCAACGATATAGGGGCAACACTGACAGTATAGAACTAGAAAAAATGTGTTCTTGCTTTGGCTGTCCAAAGTATTTTTATGGTAGTGGAAAAAGTTTATACGTTTAAATAAACTAAAGGAGTAAGACATAATCCAACATCCAGTAAGTGGCATTATATTTATACTGAGACTAGTCCGTGTGTCTGTTTGTTGACATGCTGCTGCTTAGTACTGATGAGGTGATCCAGTCTTTGATAAAGCCATGTGGAATTTAACATGGTGTCATCACGACATTCATCCCACACCACATTCACTTCATTAACAACTCTACAGCAAAAATTAACAGTCAACATAACACTGCAACAAAATACCCCAAATGTTAAAACTGTCAAATGTTCTCTCCGGTCTCAGAATGTATTTCAGGATTATTTGTGTACTACTTATTGCATTTAACTGTTTCTTTTAAAATCTTTTTAGAATTTTCAAGTATAATTTATTTAAAAGTCGGTTTCTTACAGTAAGAAATGTGTCAATAATTAATTGTATTTAAGTGTTAAATTAGTTTATCTCCAGTATTTTTCTTTGTTGTGTACCCAAACTTCCTGAGGAGCAGGGTTGAGGGTCAATCAATTTAAATTCAGTCAATTCAAAAAAATTATTACATTTCAATTTCAATTATCCTCAATGCTTCTCTGAAAAATGTGGAATTAGAATTTCAGTTTACTTCCTGAAATAACTTAATTGAAAAATGGAATTGATTGAATGTCAAGGTGACGTGTATGCGGTGAACGAAGTCAAGCGCAGGACACCGAGCTACTGGCAGATGTACTTTACTAGCACAGTAAAGGAACATACAAAACAAAACCTCCTAACAGGGAGGAACAATACGCGCATACGAACAGCAACTGCCGACCTCACGGAAAACAATCACACACAACAAACAATGAGAGACAGGGGTACTTAAAGGGAATACAATGTAACATAATGGGAAACAGGTGTAAACAATAAAGACCAAACAAGACAAACACTGAAACATCGATCGGTAGTAGCTAGTACTCCGGGGACGACGAACGCCGAAGCCTGCCCGAGCAAGGAGGAGGAGCAGCCTCGGCTGAATCCGTGACAGTACCCCCCCCCCCCCTTTGCCGACCCCGGCCTCGGGGACGGCCAGGAGGACGCGGAGCAGGGCGAGTCGGATGACTCCGGTGGAAATCCCTCAACATGGAGGGATCTAGGATGTCCCAACACCGTTCCTCCGGACCGTACCCCTCCCACTCCACGAGATACTGCAGGCCCCCCATCCGACGCCTCAAATCCAAGATGAACCGGACTGAGTACGCCGGAGCCCCCTCGATATCCAGTGGGGGCGGAGGAGCCTCTCGTACCTCACTCTCCTGGAGTGGACCAGCTACTACCGGCCTGAGGAGAGACACATGGAACGAGGGGTTAATGCGGTAATTAATGGGCAGTTGTAACCTATAACATACCTCGTTCAATCTCCTCAGGACTTTAAATGGCCCCACAAACCGCCGACCCAGCTTCCGGCAGGGCAGGCGGAGGGGCAGGTTTCGGGTCGAGAGCCAGACCCGATCTCCCGGTGCATACATCAGAGCCTCACTGCGGTGATGGTCGGCGCTCGTCTTTTGCCGCCTGATAGCCCGTTGCAGATGGACATGCGCAGCGTTCCAGGTTTCTTCCGAGCGCCGAAACCACTCGTCCACCGCAGGGGCTTCGATCTGGCTCTGATGCCAAGGTTCCAGGACCGGCTGATACCCTAGCACACACTGAAAAGGCGTAAGGTTAGTGGAGGAGTGGCGGAGTGAGTTTTGGGCTATCTCTGCCCAGGGGATATATCCCGACCACTCCCCCTGCCGGTCCTGGCAATAGGACCTCAGAAACCTACCCACATCCTGGTTCACTCTCTCCACCTGCCCATTACTCTCGGGGTGAAAACCTGAGGTAAGGCTAATCGAGACTCCCAGACGTTCCATAAACGCCCTCCAGACTCTAGAGGTGAACTGGGGACCCCGATCAGACACTATATCCTCAGGTACCCTGTAGTGCCGGAAGACGTGTGTAAACAGGGCGTCAGCAGTTTGTAGGGCTGTAGGGAGACCTGGCATAGGAATGAGACGGCAGGCCTTCGAAAACCGATCCACAACGACCAAGATCGTCGTGTTCCCCTGGGAAGGGGGAAGGTCCGTGACAAAATCCACCGATAGGTGAGACCACGGCCGTTGTGGAACGGGTAGGGGTTGTAACTTCCCTCTGGGCAGGTGTCTAGGCGCCTTACACTGGGCACACACCGAGCAGGAGGAAACATAAACCCTCACGTCCTTAGCTAAAGTGGGCCACCAGTACTTCCCACTAAGGCAGTGCACTGTCCGACCAATACCAGGATGACCAGAGGAGGGTGACATGTGAGCCCAATATATCAATCGATCACGAACCTCGAGCGGCACGTACTTCCGACCCTCTGGACACTGTGGGGGAGTAGGATCGGTACGTAATGCCCGCTCGATGTCCGCATCAACCTCCCACACCACCGGTGCCACCAGACAAGACTCCGGAAGTATGGGAGTGGGCTTAATGGACCTCTCCTCTGTGTCATATAGTCGGGACAGGGCGTCTGCCTTAGCGTTCTGTGACCCTGGTCTATAGGTGAGCTTAAATACAAATCGGGTAAAAAACATAGCCCACCTTGCCTGGCGAGGGTTCAGCCTCCTCGCTGCCCGGATGTACTCCAGGCTACGATGGTCAGTCAGAATGAGAAAAGGGTGTTTAGCCCCCTCAAGCCAATGCCTCCACACCTTCAGGGCTTGAACCACAGCTAACAGCTCCCTGTCCCCCACGTCATAATTGCGCTCCGCCGGACTGAGCTTCTTAGAATAGAAAGCACAGGGGCGGAATTTTGGTGGCGTACCCGAGCGCTGAGACAGTACAGCACCGATCCCAGCCTCGGACGCATCCACTTCCACTTGGAACGCCAAAGAGGGATCCGGATGTGCCAGCACTGGAGCCAAGGTAAACAGGTCCTTCAGATGTCTAAAAGCCCTGTCCGCCTCAGCCGACCACTGCAGACGCACCGGATCCCCCTTTAGCAGGGAGGTAATGGGAGCTGCTACCTGTCCAAAGCCCAGGATAAACCTCCGGTAGTAATTGGCAAAACCCAAGAACCGCTGCACTTCCTTCACCGTGGTGGGAGTCTGCCAATTACACACGGCTGAAACACGGTCAATCTCCATCTCCACCCCTGACGCGGACAACCGATGTCCCAGGAAGGAGATGGACTCCTGGAAGAAAATACATTTCTCCGCCTTCGCATACAGGTCATGCTCCAACAGTCTACCAAGCACCCGACGCACCAGGGACACATGCTCGGCTCGTGTAGCAGAGTATATTAGAATGTCATCAATATACACCACTACACCCTGTCCATGCAAGTCCCGGAAAATCTCGTCCACGAACGATTGGAAGACTGAAGGAGCATTCATTAAACCGTATGGCATGACGAGGTACTCATAGTGACCCGAGGTGGTACTGAATGCTGTCTTCCACTCATCTCCCTCCCTAATGCGCACCAGGTTGTACGCGCTCCTGAGATCCAATTTTGTGAAGAATCGCGCCCCGTGTAATGACTCCGTCATACTAGCAATCAGAGGGAGAGGATAGCTGTATTTGATTGTGATCTGATTGAGACCACGGTAATCAATACACGGGCGTAAACCCCCATCCTTCTTCTTCACAAAAAAGAAACTCAATGACGCAGGGGAAGTGGACGGCCGTATGTATCCCTGTCTCAGAGATTCGGTGACATATGTCTCCATAGCCGCCGTCTCCTCCTGAGACAAAGGGTACACATGACTACGAGGATGCGCAGCGCCTACTTGGAGGTCTATCGCACAATCCCCCTGTCGATGAGGTGGTAATTGAGTCGACTTCTTTTTACAGAAGGCGAGTGCCAAATCCGCATACTCAGGTGGAATGTGCATGGTGGGAACTTGGTTCGGGCTTTCCACCGTCGTTGCCCCAACGGAAACACCTACACACCGCCCGAAACACTGATCAGACCATCCCTTGAGAGCCCTCTGTTGCCATGAAATATTGGGGTCATGAGGTGTTAACCAGGGAAGCCCCAACACCACGGGAAATGCAGGAGAATCAATCAAATACAAACAAATTATCTCCTCATGGCCCTCCTGCGTTTTCATCCTGAGAGGCGCTGTGACTTCCCTAATCAATCCTGACCCCAAAGGGTGGCTATCTAGGGCATGGATGGGGAAGGGCACATCAACGGGTACAATAGGAATCCCTAACTTATAGGTGAACTGGCGATCGATAAAATTCCCAGCTGCGCCTGAATCTACTAGCGCCTTATGCTGGGAGTGAGGAGAAACCTCGGGAAAACACAACTTTAATACACATATGCGCAACAGAGAGCTCTGGGTGAGTTGGGTGCCTACTCACCTGGAATGACTCATCAGTGCGCTGCCTACTGCCTCGATTCCTAGGAGACCCTCCCCAGCACCGACCAGCAGTGTGTCCTCTGCGGCCACAGTTGGTGCAGGGGACGGCCTCTCTCCTGGTCTCTCTCCTGGTCTCCCTAGCACCAGCACCTCCGAGCTCCATAGGGGTCGGCTTGGAAGTGCTGGGGGATGGAATGGACGGCCCTGAATCCGGACGTCCGCGGGTAGCCAACAGGGTATCCAGGTGAATTGACATGTCCACCAGTTGGTTGAAGCTGAGGTTGGTGTCCCTGCAGGCCAATTCCCGACGCACGTCCTCCCTCAGGCTACATCTGTAGTGGTCGATGAGGGCCCTCTCATTCCATCCCGCGTTGGCAGCCAGCGTCCGGAAGTCCAGTGTGAACTCCTGTGCGCTCCTCCTCCCCTGTCTGAGGTGGAATAGACGCTCACCCGCCGCTTTACCCTCTGGTGGATGATCGAATACTGCCCTGAAGCGGCGGGTGAACTCCGCATAGTTGACAGTAGCGGCGTCTATTCCCCCCCACTCGGCGTTGGCCCACTCCAGCGCCTTGCCGGACAGACAGGAGATGAGGGCGGACACGCTCTCGTATCCCGAGGGCACCGGGTGGATGGTTGCCAGGTAGAGTTCAACCTGGAGCAGGAAACCCTGACACGTGGCAGCTGTGCCATCATAAGCCCTCGGGAGCGAGAGCCGAATCCCACTGGACCCCGGAGGTGAAGCGATGGGCATCGCCGATGGTGGTGGTATCGTCGGAGGAGGTGTAGGCAGACCCCCTCTTTCCCATCGCTCCATAGTGCTCACCACCCGTTCCATGGCGGTGCCGAGAGCCTGGATCATGGCTGCTTGTTGTTCGACGCGTTCTTCCATTGATCCAGCTGGCACCGCCGCTCCTGCTGACTCCATGTGTGGTGTGTGATTCTGTCAAGGTGACGTGTATGCGGTGAACGAAGTCAAGCGCAGGACACCGAGCTACTGGCAGACGTACTTTACTAGCACAGTAAAGGAACATACAAAACAAAACCTCCTAACAGGGAGGAACAATACGCGCATACGAACAGCAACTGCCGACCTCACGGAAAACAATCACACACAACAAACAATGAGAGACAGGGGTACTTAAAGGGAATACAATGTAACATAATGGGAAACAGGTGTAAACACTAAAGACCAAACAAGACAAACACTGAAACATCGATCAGTAGTAGCTAGTACTCCGGGGACGACGAACGCCGAAGCCTGCCCGAGCAAGGAGGAGGAGCAACCTCGGCTGAATCCGTGACATTGAATCCAACCTTGCTGAGCAGCTCATGCTGTAGGAGCGAAAACATCTATGCTTTGTCTGGTAATAAACCTGTATACGAGGCCTCTTCATAGTCGAGTGGCTGCAGTAGCTTTACTGGCACCTGCTGAGCTCTTGGCTTACTTGGCTCCTAGGAGTAAATCAACATATCTCCTGAGTGGCGCAGTGGTCTAAGGCACTGCATCGCAGTGCTAACTGTGCCACTAGAGATCCTGGTTCGAATCCAGGCTCTGTCGCAGCCGGCCGCGACCGGGAGACTCATTGGCGGCGCACAATTGGCCCAGCGTCGTCCAGGGTAGGGGAGGGAATGGCCGGCAGGGATGTAGCTCAGTTGATAGAGCATGGCGTTTGCAACGCCAGGGTTGCGGGTTCGATTCCCACGGGGGGCCAGTATAAAAAAAAAAAAATGATGTATTCACTAACTGTAAGTCGCTCTGGATAAGAGCGTCTGCTAAATGACTAAAATGTAAATGTAAATGTAAACTCGAGGCTCGGGCTTTCCTCATCTGTATGTTCTTGAAGGCCAGTACCACCATGTAAAGAATATACATTCGCCAGCCGGTCTGAATAGATCAAATTAATCTGATAGATTCCTTTTTGTTCAAAGGAGAAGTATATATTAACGAGAGTAAACCTATCTTGTTTTTTGTTGTGGCTTATCTTCAAATGCAGTGGTGTTTAAAAAAAATAATAATCTTACAACAGAGGTTTGAATGTTCATCAAAGATGCTACCAAATTGGTTTCAACCAAATGTAAACTGTCATAGATTTTTAGACAATGGTCAATAGTTAGCCTAATATTCATATTTTTAGATTATTTTCATGGATGTTTTGTACCTTAACTTTCTAGTGTGTCAGCTAAAAGCGTGATTGACTCGATGACGATAATATGACAACTCAACAGACTCTGCAGCACTTCTTGAGAGAGTCTGGTTGGTTGATCTGGCTGTTGTTTACAAAATTATATTTAAGATATTAGATAAAGATTTAAAGTATTCTAAATATGAATAAAGCACTTTTCATGTAAAAAATTAATAAAATAAATCCTAGCGGAAACACTGACTGTTATGTTATGTCTTACTGGCATACAGTAAAGTCAAGGCCAAGACCATAAAACCCAGGTCCAACTATTGAAACTATACAACCTACCTGTCATGTTTCTTAATCTTAATTGTGTGTGTATGTTGGCCAAATAAATCAATAATTGCAAATCTGCTCATTGAAGTGTTCATGTTTTTACCAAGGTTTTAGCTAGACTCTTTTATGTTGGCTGCAGGGGAAGTTGTGTGATTAAGTGCTGCTATTTGATGTCTGTCCAGCCAGGGTCATATTCATTAATGCACATCATAGCAAAACAGATTTGGGGAAAACAAGCGTTTCTTTTTGGAGGAATTCATTTAGGGGCCCTCCCCATTTCGGCTTACTTGCTGAACATGACCCTGGTCTGTGCTGTCTGTCTGATTGCTCAGGAGTATCCCCGGGGAGCGTTGCATTATTACATTCTTTATTTCTGTTTAGTTGGGGGTAGAGAGAGAGGGAAAGGAATCCCTCCGGGAATTGACTCTGCTCTGAACATTTCCATTGCTTCATTTGATTTCCATCTCATATTCAGTTGCAGAACAATGCTTTAGTATGATCCTTTTACAGTGACTTAAAGATTACCTGAGAGAGATGCTTTTCTAAATGTACAGTGGGGAAAAAAAGTATTTAGTCAGCCACCAATTGTGCAAGTTCTCCCACTTAAAAAGATGAGAGAGGCCTGTAATTTTCATCATAGGTACACGTCAACTATGACAGACAAAATGAGAAACAAAATCCAGAAAATCACATTGTAGGATTTTTTATGAATTTATTTGCAAATTATGGTGGAAAATAAGTATTTGGTCAATAACAAAAGTTTCTCAATACTTTGTTATATACCCTTTGTTGGCAATGACACAGGTCAAACGTTTTCTGTAATTCTTCACAAGGTTTTCACACACTGTTGCTGTTATTTTGGCCCATTCCTCCATGCAGATCTCCTCTAGAGCAGTGATGTTTTGGGGCTGTCGCTGGGCAACACGGACTTTCAACTCCCTCCAAAGATTTTCTATGGGGTTGAGATCTGGAGACTGGCTAGGCCACTCCAGGACCTTGAAATGCTTCTTACGAAGCCACTCCTTCGTTGCCCGGGCGGTGTGTTTGGGATCATTGTCATGCTGAAAGACCCAGCCACGTTTCATCTTCAATGCCCTTGCTGATGGAAGGAGGTTTTCACTCAAAATCTCACGATACATGGCCCCATTCATTCTTTCCTTTACACGGATCAGTCGTCCTGGTCCCTTTGCAGAAAAACAGCCCCAAAGCATGATGTTTCCACCCCCATGCTTCACAGTAGGTATGGTGTTCTTTGGATGCAACTCAGCATTCTTTGTCCTCCAAACACGACGAGGTGAGTTTCTACCAAAAAGTTCTATTTTGGTTTCATCTGACATTCTCCCAATCCTCTTCTGGATCATCCAAATGCACTCTAGCAAACTTCAGACGGGCCTGGACATGTACTGGCTTAAGCAGGGGGACACGTCTGGCACTGCAGGATTTGAGTCCCTGGCGGCATAGTGTGTTACTGATGGTAGGCTTTGTTACTTTGGTCCCAGCTCTCTGCAGGTCATTCACTAGGTCCCCCCGTGTGGTTCTGGGATTTTTGCTCACCGTTCTTGTGGTCATTTTGACCCCACGAGGTGAGATCTTGCGTGGAGCCCCAGATCGAGGGAGATTATCAGTGGTCTTGTATGTCTTCCATTTCCTAATAATTGCTCCCACAGTTGATTTCTTCAAACCAAGCTGCTTACCTATTGCAGATTCAGTCTTCCCAGCCTGGTGCAGGTCTACAATTTTGTTTCTGGTGTCCTTTGACAGCTCTTTGGTCTTGGCCATAGTGGAGTTTGGAGTGTGACTTTTTGAGGTTGTGGACAGGTGTCTTTAATACTGATAACAAGTTCAAACAGGTACCATTAATACAGGTAATGAGTGGAGGACAGAGGAGCCTCTTAAAGAAGAAGTTACAGGTCTGTGAGAGCCATAAATCTTGCTTGTTTGTAGGTGACCAAATACTTATTTTCCACCATAATTTGCAAATAAATTCATAAAACATCCTACAATGTGATTTTCTGGATTTCTTTTCTCATTTTGTCTGTCATAGTTGACGTGTACCTATGATGAAAATTACAGGCCTCTCTCATCTTTTTAAGTGGGAGAACTTGCACAATTGGTGGCTGACTAAATACTTTTTTTCCCCACTGTATGTATATATTACTTCATTATATGACATTACCAGGAAATAGCTTCATTCGTGCTGATTTGTGTCAGTACTACTAGATAGTTGACTGCAGTGCTCGGCAGAGTTATTGCTCTCCAAACTGAACCTGCAGTGTTTTTGATCTCAGCCGGTGTCGTCTGCCTTGACCTTAGACTGCCTCTCTCACTGTTCCACCTGTGGAGTGTCTCTCTACCAGGGCTGGGGCTGAGGTTAACATCAGACTTCCCTCTACTGTGGTTGCTAACCTAGCAGTGATAGCACATTTTTGCTATCAGCCTCCAAAACAGCTCGCGGCTAAAGCACTGGAAGCCTATATCTTGAGATGAGGGAGGTTGCCAATATCTACATCGCTTGGGACAATCTCATGAAGTTCAGACAGGAACAAGTCTGTGTCCTTAAGTAAACTAGCCTAAAAGCTGCTAGCCGAGGAGGCTCCAAACCACATGTTTATCTGGTGCACAAGAGAGACCTGCAACCGCAGAACACTAGAGCTCTTCAATAACAACACACCTCTGTATGTGGGTTGGTGTAGACCAAGGATAGGGGTGGGGGCCACATAAAATGGAAACTAATCATGAGGGGCTGCAGTGGCTCGCTGGTCTGCGTACCCACATCCATACCCACACATGCAGTCAGTGCTGGCCGTAGCCTTTTGGGGGCCCTAAGCAATAAGATATTTTCAAACATTTTAGCGGCCCTCCTCTTGACAGCAAAGAGAAAACATAGACATTTTAGATTTAATTTCCTGCAATTCTACACAATTTGCCATTGGGTGGAGACAAATGTTTGCAGTTTTTAATATGATATCTGATGATCAATGGGCCCCACTCCGGTCAGTAATTCGACCATGATTACTACAAGTTTAGATAGCTGGCCGCTAGACTAACTTACTAATCAAAATTTGACTGGCATGGCCGCCAGTTGCCCATCCATGGTATAGACCATAGACCATAGAGGCTGCTTTGGTGTTGTCGAGAGAACACCTCCTTATCACATTCTCTTGTTTCCCAATTGTTCATTTTAGACATATTTTCAGAGCTTCCAACTCTCACGCATTGGCCGTGAGACACGCATTTGACCCTCTTCTCACGCTCTCACAACACACCTCTTATATCTCACGCATTAAAAAGTACTGCTTTCATTTTTCTGTGTTCCAAATAGTTTTGAAACAGGAGCATCTGCACCTGCAATTTAACATCACGAGAGGAACCTCTATCATTGTCCTGCCACGGCACATTGAAGCATATGATTGGTCTAGTTATGTAAGGGATTGGATGCATGTTTTTTTTTATTTAACATTTTTCACCCCTTTTTCTTCCCAATTTTATGATATCCAATTGGTAGGTCTTGTCCCATCGCTGCAACTCCCCTACGGACTCAGGACAGGCGAAGGTTGAGAGCCATGCATCCTCCGAAACATGACCCTGCCAAGCCGCACTGCTACTTGACATACTGCTCGCTTAACCCGGAAGCCAGCCGCACCAATGTGTCGGAGGAAACACCGTCCAGCTGGCGACCGAAGTCAGCTTGCAGGTGCCCTGCCCACCACAAGGAGTCGCTAGAGCGGACAAGGAAATCCCGGCAGGCCAAACCCTCCCCTAACCCCGGATGACGCTGGGCCAATTGTGCGCCGCCTCATGGGTCTCCCGGTCACTGCCGGCTGCGACACAGCCTGGGATCGAACCCAGGTCTGTAGTGACGCCTCAATTACTGCGATGCAGTGCCTTAGACCGCTGCTCCACTCGGGAGTTGGATGCATGTTTTAAAGAAATGCCCCTCAAGATTAATGGAGAGAACGTTCTCCACTGAGTTTATAAAACTGTATAAATAGTAGCACGGTAGTGCTGTTTTATGTACAATTAGGTTGCTGTTACTCCCGTCCCTATTGCAGAACGTCCCCTCGTTTTGGTGATTGGCATTTAGGCTGTGACAACGAAAAGGCAGCAGACAGAGACTCCAAGATGGCGTAGTAGTGCAGTTCTGTTTTTGTCGTGTGTCTGTAAATAGCCTGTAAATACCCTGTTTTTTTTGTATTTTTCGTACATATTTCCCTATCAGACTTTTCATCCTTCTACAAAATATACTTTCCTGCAACCCGCCTCACTCAATGTGGAACGGATTCTATTATTGACTTACCTTTATCTAGAATCTCCAGTTGAAACTAGCTAGCCAGCTAACTAGCTACTTGCTATTAGCCACAGCTAGCGGTATTTCACCCAGAACATTGGATTTTTTTTCTGCGGGATTAATTTTAATCACTGGACATTAATCACCGGATATTCGGCCAGTCTGCACAGCGCGTTATCGACCCAGAACATATCAGTTTTTCCGCCGGAATCACTGAATCACTGGACCTTTAACTCCGGATTCATCGCTACCAGCTAGCTGCAACAAAATGGACGCTGTGGTCTGGCTAATCATCCTGAGCTAGGCCCATCTCCCGGCTATCTACCTCTCTGTCAACCGGACGGGACCACCTAGTGTTGACACGGAGCCCCGCCGATCCTACACGACTGGTCTGCCGACGAAATCGTCTGATGTGGTTACGACGTTAACCACGAAGATTCCATCTGCTAGCCCCGGCCCGCTAGCACACGCTAGCCGTGGCCTCTTACACACGCTAGCCGTGGCCTAGTGCTAGCCGCAGCCTCCGAACTATCCTATTGCTGTTCACCGGACCTTATGATAACTCAGCTATACAGCTGATGTCTGCTGGACTGTTCCTTTTTACGGTACTACATCCTGTTTATGTTTAGCCTCAGCCCAAACATGGTTAGCTTATTGTTGTTTCGGTTATTTCTAATTGTACTATTTCACTGTAGACCCCCCAGCTCAGCTAAACCTGCCTTCGATAGCTCCTTTGTCCCACCCCCTATACACGCGGAGACCGACTCAATTGATGCCTCCAGCGATGCCATCTCTTTCATTGTTACCCAACGCTTAGGTTTACCTCCACTTTACTCATATCCTTCCATATCCTTGTCTGTACATACTGCCCTGAATCTTTTCTATAACACCCGGAAATCTGCCCCCTTTATTCTATGTACCCAACGCACTAGAAGACCAGTTCTTAAAGCCTTTAGCCGTATCCTTATTCTAGTCCTCCTCTGTTCCTCTGGTGATGTAGAGGCTAACCCAGGCCCTGCAGCCCTCAGTATCACTCCTACTCCCCAGGCGCTATCATTTTCTGACTTCTGTAATCGCAAAAGTCTTGGTTTCTTGCACATAAATATCAGAAGTCTACTTCCTAAGTTTGAGTTATTCACTGCGTTAGCACACTCCGCCAACCCTGATGTTCTAGCAGTGTCTGAATCCTGGCTCAGGAAGGCCACCAAAAATTCTGAAATTTCCATCCCCAACTATAACATTTTCCATCTAGATAGAACTGCCAAAGGGGGTGGAGTTGCAATCTACTGTAAAGATAGCCTGCAGAGCTCTATCATACTATCCAGGTCTGTGCCCAAACAGTTTGAGCTTCTACTTCTAAAAATCCACCTTTCCAGAAATAAGTCTCTCACTGTTGCCGCTTGCTACAGACCCCCCTCAGCCCCTAGCTGTGCCCTGGACACCATATGTGAATTGATTGCCCCCCATTTATCCTCAGAGTTCGTACTGCTTGGTGACCTAAATTGGGATATGCTTAATACCCCAGCCATCCTACAATCCAAACTAGATGCCCTCAACCTCACGCAAATTATCAACGAACCTACCAGGTACAACCCTAAATCCGTAAACATGGGTACCCTCATAGATATCATCCTGACTAACATACCCTCTAAATACACCTCAGCTGTCTTCAACCAGGATCTCAGCGATCACTGCCTTATTGCCTGCGTCCGTAACGGGTCCGCGGTCAAACGACCACCCCTCATCACTGTCAAACGCTCCCTAAAACACTTTAGCGAGGAGGCCTTCCTAATTGACCTGGCCCAGGTATCCTGGATGGATATAGATCTCATTCCGTCAGTAGAGGATGCCTGGTTGTTCATTAAAAGTAATTTCCTCTCAATCTTAAATAAACATGCCCCATTCAAAAAATACAGAACTAAGAACCGATATAGCCCCTGGTTCTCCTCAGACTTGACTGCCCTTGACCAGCACAAAAACATCCTGTGGTGTACAGCATTAGCATCAAATAGCCCCCGCGATATGCAACTTTTCAGGGAAGTTAGGAACCAATATACACAAGCAGTCAGGAAAGCAAAGGCTAACTTTTTCAAACAGAAATTTGCATCCTGTAGCACTAACTCCAAAAAGTTTTGGGACACTGTAAAGTCCATGGAGAATAAGAGCACTTCCTCCCAGCTGCCCACTGCACTGAGGCTAGGAAACACTATCACCACCGATAAATCTACAATAATCGAGAATTTCAACAAGCATTTTGCTACAGCTGGCCATGCTTTCCATCTGGCTACCACTACCCCGGCCACCAACTCTGCACCCTCTGCTGCAACTTGCCCATGCCCCCCCCCGCTTCTCCTTCACACAAATTCAGACAGCTGATGTTTTGAAAGCGCTGCAAAATCTGGACCCCTACAAATCAGCTGGGCTAGACAATCTGGACCCTTGTCGCAACCCCTATTACTAGTCTGTTCAACCTCTCTTTCATAACGTCTGAGATCCCCAGAGATTGGAAAGCTGCCGCGGTCATCCCCCTCTTCAAAGGGGGTGACACTCTAGATCCAAACTGCTACAGACCTATATCCATCCTGCCCTGCCTTTCGAAAGTATTTGAAAGCCAAGTTAACAAACAGATCACCGACCATTTCGAATACCACCGTACCTTCTCCGCTATGCAATCCGGTTTCCGAGCTGGTCATGGGTGCACTTCAGCCACGCTCAAGGTCCTAAACGATATTATAACCGCGATTGATAATAGACAGTACTGTGCAGCCGTCTTCATCGACCTGGCCAAGGCTTTCGACTCTGTCAACCACCGCATTCTTATTGGCAGACTAAATAGCCTTGGTTTCTCAAATGACTGCCTCGCCTGGTTCACCAACTACTTCTCAGATAGAGTTCAGTGTGTCAAATCGGAGGGCCTGTTGTCTGGACCTATGGCAGTCTCTATGGGGGTGCCACAGGGTTCAATTCTTGGGCCGACACTTTTCTCCGTGTATATCAATGATGTCGCTCTTGCTGCTGGTGACTCTCAGATCCACCTCTACGCAGACGACACCATTTTGTATACATCTGGCCCTTCATTGGACACTGTGTTAACAAACCTCCAAACGAGCTTCAATGCCATACAACACTCCTTCAGTAGCCTCCAACTGCTCTTAAACACTAGTAAAACTAAATGCATGCTTTTCAATCGAACGCTGCTGGCACCCGCCCACCCGACTAGAATCACCACTCTCGACGGGTCTGACCTAGAGTATGTGGACAACTACAAATACCTAGGTGTCTGGTTAGACTGTAAACTCAACTTCCAGACTCACATAAAGAATCTCCAATCCAAAGTTAAATCTAGAATCGGCTTCCTATTTCGCAACAAAGCCTCCTTCACTCATGCTGCCAAACATGCCCTCGTAAAACTGACTATCCTACCGATCCTTGACTTCGGCGATGTCATTTACAAAATAGCCTCCAACACTCTACTCAGCAAATTGGATGTAGTCTATCACAGTGCCATCCGTTTTGTCTCCAAAGCCCCATACACTACCCACCACTGTGACCTGTACGCTCTTGTTGGCTGGTCCTCACTACATGTTCGTCGTCAAACCCACTGGCTCCAGGCCATCTATAAATCACTGCTAGGCAAATCCCCGCCTTATCTTAGCTCATTGGTCACCATAGCAGCACCCACCCGTAGTCTGCGCTCCAGCAGGTATATCTCACTGGTCATTCCCAAAGCCAACACCTACTTTGGCCGCCATTCCTTCCAGTTCTCTGCTGCCAATGACTGGAACGAATTGCAAAAATCTCTGAAGCTGGAGACTCTTATCTCCCTCAATAACTTTAAGCATCAGTTGTCAGAGCACCTTACCGATCACTGCACCTGTACACAGCCCATCTGAAATTAGCCCACCCAACTACCTCATCCCTATATTGTTATTTATTTTGCTCTTTTGCACCCCAGTATCTCTATTTGCACATAATCTCTTGCACATCTAGCATTCCAGTGTTAATACTATTGTAATTATTTTGCACTATAGCCTATTTATTGCCTTACCTCCATAACTTGCTACATTTGCACACACTGTATATATATTTTCTGTTGTATTTTTGACTTTATGTTTTTTACCCCATATGTAACTCTGTGTTGTTTTTATTGCACTGCTTTGCTTTATCTTGGCCAGGTCGCAGTTGTAAATGAGAACCTGTTCTCAACTGGCTTACCTGGTTAAATAAAGGTGAAATAAATACAAATAAATAAAGAGACCTACAGTATGTTTTAGCAGGGAAGTTTGTTAGGGTGACCTGATTTATAACTATGAAAATAATTTTGTCTAACAGATTGTGAACCCAAAAGTGTAAGTTTGATTCTAGAGGGGGGGGGGGGGGCAATAAATATTAAAATGATTTGGTTAGGGTGTAGGGGCAGATTAATGTCATCTTGTCTTAATTATTTATTTACTTTATTTAGTCTGATCAGTGGAAAAAATGTCATTCTTAACAATGCGCTAAAATATAGGGTAATTACTATGCTTGTCAGCAAGAAAACTAGTGTTATTCCCCACACTTATTTTATTATTCCAATTTTGCCACCGTAATACATATTTGAAATCTGATATGCTTACTTTTGTCTTTGAAAATGAATTGTATGAGGCTATATATTTTTGCTGCCATTCATGGACAGTTTTGAATAAGTCAATACAAACAAGCATTGGATATTAAATGCTCCAGGAATCAAATATAATTTGACATTTTAGTATTGTGCACATCCTAGGCGGAGATGGAACGGGGACTGGTTTTTATTATTTTTATTTCCCACCCTGGTCATGGGCCTAAGCCATGTAAAAATACGTAGAATTGCAGGAAATTAGCTTTAAAACAATACAATTTTCCTCCCGTCTAGGGGTTGTGCCAGGGGGCAATGAAATTCACATTGCAAATCTCACTCCAAGCTTTCTTCAAAGGTTGGCAGCCCTGTATCTTACAGGCTCATAAGTCGGCCATTGGTTGCAACAGCTTGAGTTCATTGTTAAAACAAGAAAACAAAAGTCTCAAAACACAAGCATGACTTTTCTATCTATGTTTCACGATTTCATGTTTACTGTTGTGCTATTTTGTGA
This sequence comes from Coregonus lavaretus, assembly GCF_964263955.1. Classification (NCBI taxonomy): domain Eukaryota; kingdom Metazoa; phylum Chordata; class Actinopteri; order Salmoniformes; family Salmonidae; genus Coregonus; species Coregonus lavaretus. The sequence goes on from NC_139989.1 coordinate 19,689,220, forward strand.
ACTCTTGTTTGCTTCGCACCTGGATCATGTGTTCAAAGCACCGAGCCCTACTGGTTTGTTAGTGAGCAGGTGCGGCACACCTCAGCTCCATGCAATGCTGTTGGATTTCACCACACGCTCCACTAATGCTGCTCCAATGGGCAGGGGATGATGCAGAGTGATGAATAATGGATATAATGGATCATGGACATTATCAGCCGATGTGAGAGCGAGCGGCACACAAGTACTGTTTTATTTTTAAAGCGCAGAAGTGTACCAGGCCCCCTGATTATGTGTGTTTGTCTGTGTATGTTATTTGTGCATACGTGCGTGCCAGTGTGCATACGTGCGTGTGTGTGTGTGAGTGTGAATGTGCGTGTGTATGTGTGTGGTGGGAGGGATAGAGGGACTCATGCATAGAGTAGGGAGAGAGCTTATGATTTTTTAAATTCCATTCTCTCATTAGAAGGTATGAGATGACAGATGGCTTTATTACTGTATTATTCATATTCAGTAACACAACACTAATGTGATAGATGCTTCATTGTGACATTATACCTATTTTCCCAATTAAAGCAGCATGGTCACATGCGCACACACACACAAACAAACAAACAAACAAACAAACAAACAAACTCTCTCTCGCTCTCTCTGTAGTCTGAGCTAAGTGATTGGACCCACAGGTCGATGTCTGATCTGGAAATATTTTTCTAACATCTTATTTTCGTTTACTGAAATGCTAGGAACAATCTCCTAGCACTACAATACATCTCTTTGGTAGAATCTCTTAAGAGATGACAGAGACATTTTGAAATGAAAAACATTGGCATAAAGATATTCAGGTTTCAGCCGTAATGCAATATTGATGCAGTAGCTTGAACAAATGACTCATACATGAAATTGAAGAGTGAATTTGAGATTGTTTGGTTCAGTGAATGCAACTCATACATCATACTGTATGTGGGTTTATTATTTGTCTGCTTAATGGCATTCACAATGTATACATCCGCAAAACTGGATTCGATGTCAGCGGCAAACTGATATTGACTGCACTGACTCTGTATGTTTTCTCTGTCTTCTTTCCATCTTGTTTCTGGGCAGAGTAGGGAATTTATTCAGGTTTGACTGACAGGGTTACAATCTCCCTCCCCTCATCATCCATCCATCTTCCAGTCACCTCCTTTCAACCATTCCTTCCAACCCACCCTTCCTCCCTTACTCTTCCCGTCCTGTCTGTCGGGCCTGTTTTTCAGCCTGGTGAACCTAGTGGTTGCGGGCATCCTTCCCAACCGTTTGATCCCTCCACCCCAGGGAAGGGGAGGGGAAACTGGGACGAGAACAGCCAGCTTGCCCCCTCTCACCTCCAAGGAGTTCCTCCTCTCCTCTCCAAAGATGTCCGGAAATAGCCAACACATCTTGTGCTGATTAGTAGAAAAAGTATCAAGGCTCTGTTTGGGTCTAGCGGTACTCGTTTTTCTTTGTTTCATAACCCCCAAAACTAATCTGCTGAGTAAGCCTGACTGGCTGCTACAGTGTGCTTGTTTTCTTAACAAGCTTTGTCTGCACCCGCGGCTCCCAAATGCGATAAAACGCCTTTGGTAATGTGTGTTTAAGGTCGACCAACTAATACAAAGCAATATCCCATCTGCTGTGCCTAGCTTCAATTAAGAGGTTTTATTATGTATTATTACGTAAATCCAGAACACGCTCACTCTATTCTATTCTGCACTCCGAGACCTTGGGCCTATAAGGTTATATCTGACATTTTTGTCAAAAATGTGTTAGTTATGTATGATTGATCTTTAGATAGTTCTTCATATGTGTGTTAAGTTAGATTGTAAAAGTACATTTTAAGTGAAAGAATCTTAACTGTAAAGTTCTCTCTGCATAAACCCATTTGAACTTGGGTTCTATCTGCAATCCAATCACAAACCTAAACAAATACAGACGGACCAATCTCCCTCTAAGTATGGTCTAGGCTCGTCTAGCCAGCAATAATGGCACGCAAGCAAAAAAACAACACTGTCAGAAATCTTAAAGTAAATGATGTCATATTGTTGATCTGTGATGACAGTAATTCGTCTGATGACCATAATAAATGTATTCATGTATTTGATGATGTGTTCTGACTCTATCTTGGTAAATCAAAAATCAAAAAATAATTTATGTATTCAAATATCTACAGAACAATGCTTTGCGCAGATAGAACATTATAGTCCCAAGGTCACGACTCTAGTATTACAGCATGTTAGTTACAGGAGGGGGTCGCAGTTCCGGAGCGACCCATTAGGTGTCATCCTCCGACAACCTTAGGCACCTCCTCATTCACAGTCGGGACTAATCATCATCCTATTGGTGTCTCCTGTGTATTTATGCCCCCACTTCCCTGTGTTTCCTTGCTCAGTTTTCTCTGCTAGTTTCTCTATGTCCAGCAGTACTACTCAGTGTCTGATCGGAGATCTATGTATAGGTACTTGAGAAGTGTTCTCCCTGTTTTGTTATTTGTTTCAGTCTTAAGTAGTATTTCGTATTTTGGCTGTCAGCCGGTTTTTGGAGACTTATTTGCTCCGCCTTTCTTTTATCGTGAGAAGTCTGTTATTTTGTATTTTGGCTTCGGGACCACCAGTAAAGATCCTTGTTTCACCATCTCTGCCTACTGGCACCACACCTGGGTCACACCTCACCCCAACCCTTACAGAGGCCCACACATCTTCCAGATGACTGTTCTCCAAGGGAAATAATATGATGTGTTTATTCTTAATGAGAGGTATTTTTGTTTAATCCATGTAGTGTTTGTCTCACAGCTCTTTGACTAGCCCAACACGCATGCACGCACACACCACAATGTTCAGATTATCAGAGGAAGCACAAAGCACAGTGTGTCCTACTCATCAGTCTGATAGAGGTCAGTTGAAAAGCCTCCTCTCGCTCCCCAAGCAACTAAACAATTGAGCAACTTCCAAAGCTGCTGAATATTATTGGTCTTCAACCCACAATAACAAAGTGGAGATTCAGCACATTTGCAGACTAAGATGTTATCTTTGTTAGGAATGATGCCTGCTGACTTGTCATTTGGAGAGAGCGGTGTCTTTGTAAACAACATTTCACTTGTCTTTAGTACAAAGAATCTACTTACAGTAACTCCCAAATGGCACCCTATTCCCTATATAGTGCACTACTTTTTAGCAGGGCCCATAGGGAATAGGGAACCATGTGGAACTTATCCCATATGTTGCCCAACTCGCTTTGTTGATTTGGCCTTACTAAAATGCCATGCAGGCCTTTTAGTTATTGGATAGAACTATTGTTTTGTTACTGAATATGTTTTTTCTATCTTATACTGTATAATACAAAAATTGATTAAAAAATCCTCATCAATCTACACACAATACCCCATAATGACAAAGCAAAAACAGGTTTTTTGAACATTTTGTACATTTATACAAATAAATATTCAGACCATTTCCTCAGCACTTTGTTGAAGCACCTTTGGCAGCGATTACAGCCTCGAGTCTTCTTGGGTATGACGCTTCAAGCTTGACACACCTGTATTTGAGGAGTTTCACCCATTCCTCTCTGCAGATCCTCTCAAGCTTTTTCAGGTTGGATGGGGAGCATCGCTGCACAGCTATTTTCAGGTCTCTCCAGAGATGTTAGATCGGGTTCAAGTCCGGGCTCTGACTTGGCCACTCGAGGACATTCAGAGACTTGTCCTGAAGCCACTCCTGCGTTTTCTTGGCTGTGTGCTTAGGGTCGTTGTCCTGTTGGAAGGTGAACCTTCACCCCAGTCTGAGGTCCTGAGTGCTCTGGAGCAGGTTTTCATCAAGGATCTCTCTGTACTTTGCTCCGTTCATCTCTCCCTCGCTCCTGACTAGTCTCCCAGTCCCTGCCGCTAAAGAACATCCCCACAGCATGATGCTGCCACCACCATGCTTCACCGTAGGGATGGTGCCTGGTTTCCTCCAGATGTGACGCTTGGCATTCAGGCCAAATAGTTCAATCTTGGTTTCATCAGACCAGAGAATCTTGTTTCTCATGGTCTGAGAGTCTTTAGGTGCCTTTTGGCAAACTCCAAACGGGCTGTCATGTGCCTTTTACTGAGGAGTGGCTTCTGTCTGGCCACTCTACCATAAAGGCCTGATTGGTGGAGTGCTGCAGAGATGGTTGTCCTTCTGGAAAGTTCTTCCATCTCCACAGAGGAACTCTGGAGCTCTGTCAGAGTGACCATCAGGTTCTTGATCACCTCCCTGACCAAGGCCCTTCACCCCCGATTGCTCAGTTTGGCAGGGCGGCCTGCTCTAGGAAGAGTCTTGGTTGTTCCAAACTTCTTCCATTGAAAAATGATGGAGGCCACTGTGTTCTTGGGGACCTTCAATGTTGTAGAAATTTTTTGGTACCCTTCCCAAGATCTGTGCCTCGACTCAATCCTGTCTCCGAGCTCTAAGGACAATTCCTTCGACCTCATGGCTTGGTTTTTTCTTTGACATGCATTGTCAACTGTGGGTCCTTATATAGACGGGTGTGCGCCTTTCCAAATCATGTCCAGTCAATTGAATATACCACAGGTGGATTCCAATCAAGTTGTAGAAACATCTCAAGGATGATCAATGGAAACAGGATGCACCTGAGCTCAATTTCGAGTCTCATAGCAAAGGGTCTGAATACTTATGTAAATAAGGTATTTATGTTTTTTTATTTTTAATACATTTGCATCAGATTTACCATATTATACATATCTTCAATCAGGTTTAACACTCTTATTTGTATTAGGGGGTTACGAGAGGCCCAGATAAGAGCGAAGATGTCGCATTAAAAAACATTTTACCAGCTGTCGTTGTCCCAAATGGCACCCTATCCCCTATATAATGTACTACTTTTAACCAGAGCCCTATGGGCCCTGGTCAAAAGTAGTGCCCTATATAGATAATAGGTGCCATTTGGGACGCAGGCAGAGATAGGGGTCCAGCTCAGGGCGTTCGGCTAACTCCATACAGGAAACAGTAAAAGGAGTCGTGTGGCGTCCACATTGCTCGTAAAAGCCCTCATGAATGTGTCTGTTAAAAAACATGACCGGGCCTTTTGCACTCCATTAGCCTATAAGCCAGGCTTTTACGAGTGCAGGATGTCATGCTTTCTGGCTTTCTTAATTTGATTATCAGCCATTACGACCTCTTCAGATGCTGACTGGGCCCAAGTGGATCACATGAAGAAGAAGCATGCATAAGCTTACAGTACACACACAAAGACACATGTCAACACACACACACACACACTGTTTTCATCTGTCACCAAAATTGTTATAAGTATATTATACCATGGATATCCAAACAGTTCTACAGTTTTAACTCAATTATTGTAAATGGTAGTCACATATTTAACTGTAACTGTTATCATTTCAGACTAGTCTTCCATGCTTTTGCAGTAAATATTCAAGCCAAGGGTTTATTTCACGAGGCCGTGCAAGCCTACACAACCTTATTGTTCCATAGACAGTACCAGTCACCAAAAGTAATGTGCATTGAAAAAAATGTAATGTAGGAGTAATGTCCTTATAAATCCATGCTTTATAATAATATTATAGCAAAGGTTGTTGAGTGGTAGTCTATTAATGTTGTATGTACTGCACAATAACACTATTCTGAGGTTTTTGACTTGTGTAGTTGCTATTAATGTCATGTATTCTGCGAGAGAGAGAGAGAGAGAGAGAGAGAGAGAGAGAGAGAGAGTGAGTGGTTTCTGTCTGGCTAGAGAACGTCCCATCGTAAAGCTGACTTAATTTACATGAATGAGCAGAGGCTCTATTTGAATAAATCACCCTGAACACAGGGTTACATCCACACTCATTCACCACTATCACTCCCTACCTAACTACGTTTTGGCCTTTCATAAATCTCAAACTACGAACCACAACTCTTGTCTTACTATATTACTATCGACAAATGGTCACTTATTGAATCAATGCTTTTGTTTCGTTCCAATATAGGAACATCTATAGACAGTCTGTAAAGAGACACTCCAAATAAAGTGTAACCAATCAGTGTTTTTGTTTTGTGTCCAATAGGAGGACACAGATCACAACTACTACACATCAAAGACCTACAGCCCCACGGACCCCATGAGCAAGGACTTGTGGGTGAACGTTGACCAGATGGACAAGGAGAAGGTGAAGATCCATGGCATCCTGTCCAACACTCACAGGCAAGCTGCGGTAAGTCAACCTTCCTCTCAGATTCTGATTAGGTGGAAAAGTAGAGATACATGGAATGACACGGAATGATTTGATATGAAATAGACTCATAATGACCTTCAATTGGACAGACTCTGCAGCGGGAGCTGCACCCCTGCAGCAGTAGGGTGAAGTTTCCCCTAGACACTGATCTTGGGTCAGTTTCGCATTTGCCCAACTAATGGTTAAGGTTAGGATTGGGGGAGGGGAGGGGAAGCTGATCCTAGATCTGCAACTAGGGAAAACTTCACTCCATAGCACACTACCTCTACACGAACAGGTGCATACTGATGAGGTCATCAAGCCGCTTTGGGCTTTGCATCAGGTCCTTGTACAGTCAGGAGACCGAGAACAGGGTGGCATGACAGGAGGTAGGAGGTTGGATGGCGTCACATAGAAAAGTGCACCCGGGGTAAACAATGGAACAATGTCCCGTCCACAATGAGTAAAGACACAAAATGGAGTGGTACATTGTGTATTCTCCCCTTTAGTCACTGGATGATGGATTGAGCCATACAAACTGGGGCAAGGCTTCATTTTTAATTGGAGAGGGCTATGGAGAGTGCAGCTTTCCTTATTCTTCCACAGTGAAAGAACAGAGCAAGTGGTATTGGGAAGTTTTCTCAGGCTGTGTCCCAAACGGCACCCTATTCCCTACATAGTGCAGTACTTTTTGCCTTTGGGCCCTGGTCAAAAGTAATGCACTACATAGGAAAAAGGGCGTCATTTCCGACATACGCTAAGACTTTGGCTGTGTCCAGAGAATCAATATGTTGGATGCTGGACATGAATACCCAAAGTGAATGGTCATTCAAGGAGTGCACTATATAGGAAATAGGGTGCTGTTTGGGACACACCCACAGAGATTACCATCAGCGCGTTGGAATACCCTCAGAACATAATCAGCCAATAGAATCGTAAAACAAGCAAACCCACAGAGGTCAACTTCATCAAAATAAAGCGTAGAAACTAAGCTGTAGAACGACTGTGTTTAGTCATGGTAATTGACTGTGGTGGGCCGCAGCATTACTCCCCCTGGCCTAATCCTGGATTATGTTGCTGTGTTTACCATGGAGTTATGCACCCTATTCCATATATAGTGCACTACTTTTGACCAAAGTCCTATGGGCCCAGGTCAAAAGTAGTGCACTGGGGAATAGGGTGCCATTTGGGACGAGATCATGATACAGTACTGGAGTGACCCAAGTGACTGTTGTGCTGCCTCAAAGCAGTGCTGTAAACCCTCACATTTTAATCGATTCAATTACTCTATCTGACACATAAATAGTCCCAAGAGTGTGGTAGAATGTGAAATACAAATACACATACATTTAGGAATCAATATAAATATATAAATATAGTCAGCTCGTTAAGTTTTTTTTTCTTGTTGTCAAACTCATTTTTCAGTAATTGGTCGGGAACATTTTTGTACTAATCTTGTTTTGCACATAAATGAGTGTGCACATTGCATTTCACTCTGTGAGCTCATTGAAAAATACATGTACTTTTATGTTCAACTCTAGGATGGGTGTGTTCTTCAAACTTTATAAAAGTCTATGAAACTCATAAATTATTTGTTTTCATAACCACAACGGTGTATTTTATCCTGGGAGATGTTATATTTGCTTAAAACCTAATCCTAACTTGGCTTGTGGTAAAATGAATAGTCAGCTACCCTAAGAACTGAGAAAGGTGGAACATAAGAATTATCTGTCCCGAGTGCCTCTTTGTTTACCTTAAACATACTTTCTCTGTCTGAGACTGAAGTTTTATCCTAATGAGTCTTTTTCAATCTTATCTTGCATGTCTTTTTGGAGCTCTCTTTCTGACCAGGGTCTTATGTGTTTTTTTTTATTCATGCAGAGAGTCAATCTATCCTTCGATTTCCCCTTTTATGGACATTTTCTGCGTGATCTCACCGTGGCAACTGGTGGTAAGTGAACAACCTCTTCCTGAGCTAGTGTTGACGTGATTGAGGGAGATAGAATGAATGCTAGCAGAAGTGAAATTGTTTGTGTGTGTGTGTGTGTGTGCGTGCGCGTGTGTGCTTGCCTTTTATTTGGTAGCAGTCTGGATTATCACTGGAATTATACATGGCATATTATAAACTGGGTGGTTCGAGCACTGAGTGCTGATTGGTTGAAAGCCGTGATATATCAGACCGTATACCATGGGTATGACAAAACATTACTTTTTACTGTTCTAATTACGTTGGTAACGAGTTTATAATAGTAATAAGGCACCTCGGGGGTTTGTGGTATATGACCAATACACCACGGCTAAGGGCTTTGTCCTGGCACTCCACGTTGCGTATTGCTTAAGAACAGCCCTTAGCTGTGGCCTATTGGCCATATACCACACCCCATTGGGCCTTATTGCTTAATTATACAGCCATTGCTTTATTGCTCCAGGGTTTAGAAGAGTTTGTAATGAGGTTAGAGAAATCATCTCTGTTGTACAGAAGCATTTACAGAGTGTGTGTGGGTGCGTGCATGCATGTGTGTACATGTGTGAGTGCATGTTCTCTCTCACGTGCGTGCTTGTGTTTTTGATTCTGTGTTTGTGTGTACCTGTTTGTGTCAGTGTTGTGTGTGTGTGTGTATGCGTATGCGTATGCGTCTGTGCTGCTGTGTGTATGTGATTGAGATCTGAATGCTGAGAAGTGCAAAGGGTCAAACAGAAGGTTATTTATCTTGCCTCGTCTCAGTCTGTCGACTGCCAGCCCAGCCAAACAAATTGAGGTTTGAAAACTCTGGTCTGGCACAGACCGCAGTACAAAGCCACTAACAGCCCTCAGCACAAGTCTTCCAGGCAGCCAGTTAGACTGGTACAAAACACACAGCACCAGTGGCCAGCCTGCTAGACCTGGGGAAAACCACCACCACTCCCAGTCCCCAACACTCAGCAATACCAGCCAGTCCTGGAATGCGTCCCAAGTGGCTCCCTATTCCCTACATAGTGCACTACTTTAGACCAGGTCTCTAGTCAAAAGTAGTGCACTATATAGGGAATAGGGTGCCATTTGGGATGCAGATTATGTTGGAGAGAAAACCAGACCAGAGTTTGGACTTGGAAAAGGACCTGCACTGCCAAGTGCTGGAATAATAACCCATTGATATACATGTGAAATAGGAGTGATATAATAGCTCACTGATATACATGTGAAATAGGAGTGATATAATAGCTCACTGATATACATGTGACATAGGAGTGATATACAGTGGGGAAAAAAAGTATTTAGTCAGCCACCAATTGTGCAAGTTCTCCCACTTAAAAAGATGAGAGAGGCCTGTAATTTTCATCATAGGTACACGTCAACTATGACAGACAAAATGAGAAAAAAAATCCAGAAAATCACATTGTAGGATTTTTAATGAATTTATTTGCAAATTATGGTGGAAAATAAGTATTTGGTCAATAACAAAAGTTTCTCAATACTTTGTTATATACCCTTTGTTGGTAATGACACAGGTCAAACGTTTTCTGTAAGTCTTCACAAGGTTTTCACACACTGTTGCTGGTATTTTGGCCCATTCCTCCATGCAGATCTCCTCTAGAGCAGTGATGTTTTGGGGCTGTCGCTGGGCAACACGGACTTTCAACTCCCTCCAAAGATTTTCTATGGGGTTGAGATCTGGAGACTGGCTAGGCCACTCCAGGACCTTGAAATGCTTCTTACGAAGCCACTCCTTCGTTGCCCGGGCGGTGTGTTTGGAATCATTGTCATGCTGAAAGACCCAGACACGTTTCATCTTCAATGCCCTTACTGATGGAAGGAGGTTTTCACTCAAAATCTCACGATACATGGCCCCATTCATTCTTTCCTTTACACGGATCAGTCGTCCTGGTCCCTTTGCAGAAAAACAGCCCCAAAGCATGATGTTTCCACCCCCATGCTTCACAGTGGGTATGGTGTTCTTTGGATGCAACTCAGCATTCTTTGTCCTCCAAACACGACGAGTTGAGTTTTTACCAAAAAGTTCTATTTTGGTTTCATCTGACCATATGACATTCTCCCAATCCTCTTCTGGATCATCCAAATGCACTCTAGCAAACTTCAGACGGGCCTGGACATGTACTGGCTTAAGCAGGTCTGGCACTGCAGGATTTGAGTCCCTGGCGGTGTAGTGTGTTACTGATGGTAGGCTTTGTTACTTTGGTCCCAGTTCTCTGCAGGTCATTCACTAGGTCCCCCCGTGTGGTTCTGGGATTTTTGCTCACCGTTCTTGTGATCATTTTGACCCCACGGGGTGAGATCTTGCGTGGAGCCCCAGATCGAGGGAGATTATCAGTGGTCTTGTATGTCTTCCATTTCCTAATAATTGCTCCCACAGTTGATTTCTTCAAACCAAGCTGCTTACCTATTGCAGATTCAGTCTTCCCAGCCTGGTGCAGGTCTACAATTTTGTTTCTGGTGTCCTTTGACAGCTCTTTGGTCTTGGCCATAGTGGAGTTTGGAGTGTGACTGTTTGAGGTTGTGGACAGGTGTCTTTTATACTGATAACAAGTTCAAACAGGTGCCATTAATACAGGTAACGAGTGGAGGACAGAGGAGTCTCTTAAAGAAGAAGTTACAGGTCTGTGAGAGCCAGAAATCTTGCTTGTTTGTAGGTGACCAAATACTTATTTTCCACCATAATTTGCAAATAAATTCATAAAAAATCCTACAATGTGATTCCTCATTTTGTCTGTCATAGTTGACGTGTACCTATGATGAAAATTACAGGCCTCTCTCATCTTTTTAAGTGGGAGAACTTGCACAATTGGTGGCTGACTAAATACTTTTTTCCCCCACTGTAATAGCTCACTGATATACTTGTGAAACAGGTGTGATATAATAATCCATTGATATACAAGTAAAATAGGAGTTATATGACAGTATGAATATTAAGAAGACAATTATGGCAACGCTTCCTGCTTTCTGTATCTGTGGGTGTGGGGTGTGTTTGTGTGTTTGTTTGTGTGTGTAATGGACCAGAGCAAGTCAGACACATTACAAAAGAGGCCAGTGTGTTAGTAAATGTTCCAACAGCACTAGGGAGGAGAAGGAAGGAGGAAGAGGAGGAGGAGGAAGAGGAAGGAGAGGGAGGAGGAGAAGGAAGGAGGAGGAGGAGAAGGAGAAGGGAGGGAGGAGGAGGAGGAGGAGGAGAAGGAAGGAGGAGGAGAAGAAAGGAGGATGAGGAGGAGAAGGGAGGAGGAGAAGGGAGGAGGAGGAGGAGGAGAAGGAGGAGGAGGAGGAGGAGGAGGAGGAGAAGGAAGAGGAAGGAGAGGGAGGAGGAGAAGGAAGGAGGAGAAGGAGAAGGGAGGAAGGAGGAGAAGGAGGAGGAGGAGGAGGAGGAGGAGGAAGAGGAAGGAGAGGAGGAGGAGAAGGAAGGAGGAGAAGGAGAAGGGAGGAAGAAGGAGGAGGAGGAGGAGGAGGAGGAGGAGAAGGAAGGAGGAGGAGGAGGAGGAGGAGGAGAAGGAAGGAGGATGAGGAGGAGAAGGGAGGAGGAGAAGGGAGGAGAAGGAGGAGGAGGAGGAGGAGGAGGAGGAGTATTTTCCACAGAGACTGAGGGTGAAACCACAACATCTTTAGTGGCTATTATCACATCAAAGAGTCATGCTTAAGCCGTACCCAACTATTCCAGCAATGTATGCAGACATTAGACTGTAATCATAATAGAAGAAAGTAAATCACCATCGCCATCATCGTCATTATCATCATGCGAATATATCATTTTCCTGATTTCTTAAATACTATTATTGGACAAAGTGAATGTTCCTCCCTAGCTATAGTACATCTCACTACCTCAGAGCTATCCTGTAAAGCATGGAGCTTCCAGAACGGTGTTGTAGTGATGAGAGACATGTCCCAAATGGAACCCTATTCCCTAAATAGTGCACTACTTTTGACCAGAGCCCATAGGTTTCTGGTCAAAAGTAGTGCACTATATAGGGAATAGGATGCCATTTGGGATGCAAGCAAAGGCTGTTAGCAGCTAGCCCACAGGATATAAAGATTTCCTGCATTCCTCCAGAGAGAGATGGAGTGATGGAGGAGAGGAGAAGAGGAGGAGGAGGGGAGTAGGAACGGCTATCAGCTCACCGCAGGCTCCAGAGCTCTGCCTCTGTAAATTCCTGTTCACACACCTCCATTTCAGTGTCTACTCCTCCCTTCATCCCCCAGCCATCCTCTTTTCCTCCCTCCTTCCTCTCCTCCGCCTCCCAAGTCATTTATCCATTTAGCAAGCATTTCCACCCCTCCAGCTCTACCCTGCTCCAACCTTCCATTCCTCCATTGCAATTGTGTTATCTTCCTGTGAGCGTCAACCTAGAGAGACAGTGTGGGATGTTGTGGTTCTACGACTGGAGACATATGGCCCTGCCTGCAGCCTGAAAGGGGTTTCGGACAGGAACAGTACTAAGCTGTCCATATTAGGACAGCCACAGTCTCAGCAGTAGTCCAATATGGACACCGTACATAAACTGAGTGTACAAAACATTATTTTCCATGACATAGATTGGCCAGTTGAATCCAGGTGAAAGCTATGCTCCCTTATTGATGTCACTTGTTAAATCTACTTCAGTCAGTGTAGATGAAGGGGAGGAGACAGGTTAAAGAAGGATTTTTAAGCCTTGAGACAATTGAGACATGGATTGTATATATGTGCCATTCAGAGGATGAATGGGCAAGACAAAATATTTAAGCGCCTTTGAATGGGTTATGGTAGTAGGTGCCAGGCACAACGGTTTGTGTCAAGAGCTGCAACGCTGCTGGGTTTTTCACGCTTGAAAGTTTCCCGTGTGTATCAAGAATGATCCACCACCCAAAGGACATCCAGCCAACTTGACCCAACTGTGGGAAGCATTGGCGTCAACATGAGCCACCATCCCTGTGGAACGCTTTCGACACCTCGTAGAGTCCATGTCCCGACGAGTTGAGGCTTTTCTGAGGGGAAATTAGGAAGGTGTTCTTAATACTTTGTACACTCAGTGAGGGAAAAAAGTATTTGATCCCCTGCTGATTTTGTACGTTTGCCCACTGACAAAGAAATGATCAGTCTATAATTTTAATGGTAGGTGTATTTGAACAGTGAGAGACATAATAACAACAACAAAATCCAGAAAAACGCATGTCAAAAATGTTATAAATTTATTTGCATTTTAATGAGGGAAATAAGTATTTGACCCCCTCTCAATCAGAAAGATCTCTGGCTCCCAGGTGTCTTTTATACAGGTAACGAGCTGAGATTAGGAGCACACTCTTAAAAGGAGTGCTACTAATATCAGCTTGTTACCTGTATAAAAGACACCTGTCCACAGAAGCAATCAATCAATCAGATTCCAAACTCTCCACCATGGCCAAGACCAACGAGCTCTCCAAGGATGTCAGGGACAAGATTGTAGACCTACACAAGGCTGGAATGGGCTACAAGACCATCGCCAAGCAACTTGATGAGAAGGTGACAACAGAAACACAAAATAACTGTCAATCTCCCTCGGCCTGGGGCTCCATGTAAGGTCAGATGAGACCAAAATCGAGCTGTTTGGCATCAACTCAACTCGCCGTGTATGGAGGAGGAGGAATGCTGCCTATGACCACAAGAACACCATCCCCACCGTCAAACATGGAGGTGGAATCATTATGCTTTGGGGGTGTTTTTCTGCTAAGGGGACAGGACAACTTCACTGCATCAAAGGGACAATGGACAGGGCCATGTACCGTCAAATCTTGGGTGAGAACCTCCTTCCCTCAGCCAGGGCATTGAAAATGGGTCGTGGATGGGTATTCCAGCATGACAATGACCCAAAACACACGGCCAAGGCAACAAAGGAGTGGCTCAAGAAGAAGCACAAAAAGGTCCTGGAGTGGCCTAGCCAGTCTCCAGACCTTAATCCCATAGAAAATCTGTGGAGGGAGCTGAAGGTTTGAGTTGCCAAACGTCAGCCTCGAAACCTTAATGACTTGGAGAAGATCTGCAAAGAGGAGTGGGACAAAGTCCCTCCTGAGATGTGTGCAAACCTGGTGGCCAACTACAAGAAACGTCTGACCTCTGTGATTGCAAACAAGGGTTTTGCCACCAAGTACTAAGTCATGTTTTGCAGAGGGGTCAAATACTTATTTCCCTCATTAAAATGCAAATCAATTTATAACATTTTTGACATGTGTTTTTATGGATTTTTTTGTTGTTATTCTGTCTCTCACTGTTCAAATAAACCTACCATTAAAATTATAGAATGATCATTTCTTTGTCAGTGGGCAAACGTACAAAATCAGCAGGGGATCAAATACTTTTTTCCCTCACTGTATAGAGTTGAAAAGTGTCTCAGCCACACTGAGGATAGGGGTCAACACAGAGGTCAGGCACATTTACAGACAAATCACATAACACAGTAACAAACTAAGTGGTGTTCTGACATGGTGTTGCTTCAACACTTAGAAATGAATCACCTAATAACAGAAGTAACACAAGAAGTGTTGTTGTGACGTTAAGTGTTGCTAGTGCTGTCAGAGCCAAATGTAGAGAAGTGTCTAGAGGTTGGAGGTTGTAGCGGTAGAGACAGGTCCTGTCCGTCAGAAACGTAGTCCCAAACGGCACCCTATTCCCTACCTGGTCAAAAGTAGTGCACTATATAATAGAGTGCCATTTGGGACACAGAGTGGTGATATGTGATCTGATCCCTCTGTAACCCCAGCTGTCAGAGAGAGCCAGGGTAGAAACCCAGCTGTGTGATGTCTTTACTGGCCCAGAACTGGCCCTCTGTCAAAACCCTGAAACACGCACGCACGCACACACACTTCACCCTCAGCTCCAGATTCCTCCGTACACACATGCATTGGGTTCAGCGGCTGTGTTTTTCTCCAGGCACGCTGTGGTTGGAGGCTTTGGCCTGCATCCCAAATAGCACCCTATTCCCTTTTTAGTGATGGGCCCTGGTCAAGTAGTGCACTATAAAGGAAATAGTATGCCATTTTGGGACACATCCTTTTGTTTTAAGGGGGACATACCACATGACTGACGTTGAAGCTAGCCACAGAAGCCCGAGTGTGTGCCCGAGTGTGTGCACTCCTAGAAAAAAAGGTAGGGTTCTTCAGTTTGTCCCCATAGGGGAAACCTTTTTGGTGCTGCATAGAACCCTTTGCAGAGGGTTCTACCAAGAACCCTCTATGAAGGGTTCTTCTAGAACCCTCTATAATGGTTCTACCAATAACCCTTTTATCATCTAAAGGTTCTTCCTAAAACCCTCTATGAATGGTTCCACCAACCTTATTAGCCTTTAAAATTAAACTCTGACAATACATATATGATAAGGCCTTTATTTGAGAGCTCTTCTTTGAGGTGTTAGGAAACTCCTGGTTTACATGCCACATTAGGCCTGCAAGTCACATTATGCTTGGCTTGCAAAGTGATGTGTAATGCATATTGGAATCCAGCCAGAGTGAGGATATTCAACAATTTGAACTTTTAATCACCTGGAACGTGCATTGACAATGACTGCCAAGGTAGGGAAGATTAATTAATGAGACTACCTAAATCATCTAAAGTGGAACAACCATTTCAGGAGCAGGTGCAATAAGTCTAAGTAACAGATTGGATTATGTTAGAAAAATGTATGTTATTTATATTTGAGTAGCATAAGATTAATTCATCAATCAATGTACATGCAAAAATACAGATATTGATACAAGCAATTCTGAAAATAAACCTGCAATAGAGCATGCTGGGAAATATGATAATGATGGGTGTGGTTTTGAGTGTTTTACTCTACACAGAGTAAAAATGACACAATCACACTCAACTCTGTGGTTATTAATACCAACAGACAACACTGGGGTTCTTGTACACCACTGAGTGTTAAGTTAATTTAACTCCTTAATCAAGACAGATATCAAGGCAAAGATATCAACTATGTTAGTACTGTATATTTGAAATGATTAAGGGAATACCAGATACATGCACAAATGTTCCCATATAGGTACATTTTAAAACATTATCACACCTATCTTTTTAAACTTGACTTTGATTACTCAAACTCCTGATGTTAAAGTTTAAACTCTGAGGTAAACACTAATGCTCAGTCACTATTTAAAAGAAATGCAAAAGTTACAATTAAAAGGCTTATTTAGATTCAGAAGGGTTCTATGTATAACCCTTGCCTTCCAAATAAGTATTCTTGCCTTCAAAATAATCTTAGAAGAACCCTTTCTTCCTAATACGGTTCTTAGGATGTTAAAGGTTCTAGGTAGAACCCTTTTCCTTACAAATAACTATTGTCTTCCTAAAAGGGTTCTTCAGATGAAAACAGTTCTTGGTAGAAACCTATCCCTCTGCAAAGAACCCTTTTGGAACCCTTTTTTCTAAGAGAGTGGAATGCAGTGAAATAACAAGTCTGCCAGTAAACACACACACACACACACACACACACACACAAAGACACACACAAAGACACACACATACAATCTATATCTTCCACACACACTTGCACACTAACAGGCAAACAGAGGAAGTAGAGCGAGAAAGAGACAGACACAGAGAGGAAGTAGAGAGAAACAAGGTGGTCATTCAGTATGGAGACAGCAGTTTGTCTAGTTGTTTCTCCTCTCTTCCTGTGAGCCTATGCTAACAAAGGCTTTCTCTATGTGTGTGCCTCTAGTGTCTGATAAGCCTCAGTCATTATGGTTACACAGACAAAATGAGGGCAGCCTCTCCCTTAATTGAAGAGATGTTTTTCTCTGCCGCTGTTTGTGAGATAAGGTAATGGCCAGACACGCAGCAGACGCTCAAGTCGAACACAGAGAGAGAGAAAGAGTGTGTACCTGCGTGTTCCTCCTATGCTGGCTGCTCCCAGCTCCAGACAGCTGTTTTAAACTAAACTATAAAATCTCTCCAGAACTTAACAAAGGCTCAGTATGGAAAAACAATTGGGTTGTTTGGACAGAATGTCTATAAAGTAGAGTGGTTGGTCAAGAGGTTCTGGTAATGCCCCTTCATGTTTTTCCTCCGGTATATACAGAACAGTACTCCCTGATACCAGAACATATAAACAGAAGTGGAACTAGAAATGGAACCAACTCTCTTATCCCGCTCTCTATCGCTATGTGTTTTTCTCTCTTTCTCTCTTTCTCTCTTTCTCTTGTTCTCTCTTTCTCGTTCTCTCTTTCTCTTTCTCGTTCTCTCTCTCTTTCTCGTTCTCTCTCTCTCTCTCTCTCTCTCTCTCTCTCTCTCTCTCTCTCTCTCTCTCTCTCTCTCTCTCTCTCTCTCTCTCTCTCTCTCTCTCTCTCTCTCTCTCTCTCTCTCTCTCTCGTGCCCTGTCTTCCCCCTCACCATCTCAATCTCCCACACACTCACTCCTTTTTCTATTTCTCTCATTCTCTATGAATTGTCCTGGCTGAGTTCTTACTCTTCTACTCCCACACCTACTGTCCAGTTCCCCCACCCCTCCCCTTAAAGTGATGGCCATAATGAATTTGACTGCCTGCTCTATTGAATGGCTCTCTCTCTGGGTGTCTGCACTTAAGTGTATTGCGAGACTGTCGTATTTTCCCCAGGCTGTCGGTTAAATGTTTTTGTGTTTGCAATAGATTTTTTTTGAAAAGCCTCTCTCCTTTAACCAGAGAAGCAGGCACAGAGCCAAAAGTCTCCCAAAAGGCTGAATTTAACATAGAGGATGGTGCGTGTGTGTGCGTGCGTCCGTGCATGTTCTTGCGCGCTCGTGTGTGTGTGTTCCTGCATGCATGTGTCTCTGTTTGTGTGTGCGTGTGCGCACAGGCCTTTGTGTGGTTATGTGGGCCTACACTGTACGTCTTTGTCTGTACGGCCCGTCTGTGCTGTTTGAAGATACAAAGGGAAAAAGAGAAAGGTGGGGAAACAAGGTGTGGTGGAGAAAAGGAAAGTCAGATAAGGTACATTTATTTTTTTATTTTTTTTATTTCACCTTTATTTAACCAGGTAAGCCAGTTGAGAACAAGTTCTCATTTACAACTGCGACCTGGCCAAGATAAAGCAAAGCAGTGCGATAAAAACAACAACACAGAGTTACATATGGGGTAAAACAAAACATTAAGTCAAAAATACAACAGAAAATATATATACAGTGTGTGCAAATGTAGCAAGTTATGGAGGTAAGGCAATAAATAGGCTATAGTGCAAAATAATTACAATTAGTATTAACACTGGAATGATAGATGTGCAAGAGATTATGTGCAAATAGAGATACTGGGGTGCAAATGAGCAAAATGAATAACAATATAGGGATGAGGTAGTTGGGTGGGCTAATTTCAGAATGGCTGAGTACAGGTGCAGTGATCGGTAAGGTGCTCTGACAACTGATGCTTAAAGTTAGTGAGGGAGATAAGAGTCTCCAGCTTCAGAGATTTTTGCAATTCGTTCCAGTCATTGGCAGCAGAGAACTGGAAGGAATGGCGGCCAAAGGAGGTGTTGGCTTTGGGGATGACCAGTGAGATATACCTGCTGGAGCGCATACTACGGGTGGGTGTTGCTATGGTGACCAATGAGCTAAGATAAGGCGTATTTATACATATTTGCAAATACATATTTGCACACGCGCACAAACAAACACACACACCACGCTGGATGGGGGCTGCACTTGACTGTGAAGTCCTTAAGGACAGGATTGATTCCTCACTGGGAGGGGCCGTGCTCTTGGCCTCTGTCGTGATAGATGTGTTGGTGAAGACATATGGTGACACGAAATGCAGGCGAATTGGCTGCAGCTATAAGTGACCTTTTAAGAACACTGTTTGGCTTTTTTCCAATTTCTTTTCTGCCACTTTTTCTTGCTGAGCGAATGTTTCGGTCTCAAATGTCTCAGTCAGACATTCACTTTGTTCTCTGTTTTTCAACTTCCCCCTGAGCACCGACACCTTAGCATTCAGGACAGATTTTCTTACTTTGTGATATTGGTGGCATAATGTTCTAGAAAGGCGTGGGAAACAAAAAGGTAAAGGGAAGATGAGGACAAGCGGCCATTTTAATTTTAATGCATTTCCACAGCAGTTGACTTTGCTATACTTCTCTGTCACAGAATGAATAAAGATGATGTTTGTTTCTGTCATCATCAATGTTAATGTACCCCTCTATGTAAAGAATATTTCCCTTAGATGAATAGCCAGTGCTTTTTGTTTCGCAGGGGTACATTTAATAACCAACTGGCTGATAAGCAGGAAAAGGACTGCTTTGTGTTGATTGAGTATGGTGTGCTCAGCAGATATAGAGTTTACATTTATGTATCCCTAATGTTTGTAACACATAGAATGTATGTTTTCTATATACACTGCTCAAAAAAATTAAGGGAACACTAAAATAACACATCCTAGATCTGAATGAATGAAATAATCTTATTAAATACTTTTTTCTTTACATAGCTGAATGTGCTGACAACAAAATCACACAAAAATTATCAATGGAAATCAAATAGATCAACTCATGGAGGTCTGGATTTGGAGTCACCCTCAAAATTAAAGTGGAAAACCACACTACAGGCTGATCCATCTTTGATGTAATGTCCTTAAAACAAGTCAGAATGAGGCTCAGTAGTGTGTGTGGCCTACAACGCCTGGGCATGCTCCTGATGAGGTGGCGGATGGTCTCCTGAGGGATCTCCTCCCAGACCTGGACTAAAGCATCCGCCAACTCCTGGACAGTCTGTGGTGCAACGTGGCGTTGGTGGATGGAGCGAGACATGATGTCCCAGATGTGCTCAATTGGATTCAGGTCTGGGGAACGGGCGGGCCAGTCCATAGCATCAATGCCTTCCTCTTGCAGGAACTGCTGACACACTCCAGCCACATGAGGTCTAGCATTGTCTTGCATTAGGAGGAACCCAGGGCCAACCGCACCAGCATATGGTCTCACAAGGGGTCTGAGGATCTCATCTTGGTATCTAATGGCAGTCAGGCTACCTCTGGTGAGCACATGGAGGGCTGTGCGGCCCCCCAAAGAAATGCCACCCCACACCATGACTGACCCACCGCCAAACCGGTCATGCTGGAGGATGTTGCAGGCAGCAGAACGTTCTCCACACCGTCTCCAGACTCTGTCACGTCTGTCACATGTGCTCAGTGTGAACCTGCTTTCATCTGTGAAGAGCACAGGGCGCCAGTGGCGAATTTGCCAATCTTGGTGTTCTCTGGCAAATGCCAAACGTCCTGCACGGTGTTGGGCTGTAAGCACAACCTCCACCTGTGGACGTCGGGCCCTCATACCACCCTCATGGAGTCTGTTTCTGACCGTTTGAGCAGACACATGCACATTTGTGGCCTGCTGGAGGTCATTTTGCAGGGCTCTGGCAGTGCTCCTCCTGCTCCTCCTTGCACAAAGGCGGAGGTAGCAGTCCTGCTGCTGGGTTGTTTCCCTCCTACGGCCTCCCCCACGTCTCCTGATGTACTGGCCTGTCTCCTGGTAGCGCCTCCATGCTCTGGACACTACGCTGACAGACACAGCAAACCTTCTTGCCACAGCTCGCATTGATGTGCCATCCTGGATGAGCTGCACTACCTGAGCCACTTGTGTGGGTTGTAGACTCCGTCTCATGCTACCACTAGAGTGAAAGCACCGCCAGCATTCAAAAGTGACCAAAACATCAGCCAGGAAGCATAGGAACTGAGAAGTGGTCTGTGGTCACCACCTGCAAAACCAGTCCTTTATTGGGGGTGTCTTGCTAATTGCCTATAATTTCCACCTGTTGTCTATTCCATTTGCACAACAGCATGTGAAATGTATTGTCAATCAGTGTTGCTTCCTAAGTGGACAGTTTAATTTCACAGAAGTGTGATTGACTTGGAGTTACATTGTGTTGTTTAAGTGTTCCCTTTATTTTTTGGAGCAGTGTAATAATAATAATATAATATATGACATTCAGCAGATGCGTTTATCCAAAGTGACTTAGTCATGTGTGCATTCATTTGACATATGGGTGGTCATGGGAATCAAACCCACTACCCTGGTGTTACAAGCACCATGCCCTACCAACTGAGCTACATTTGTTCTATTGATGTCCTCTCTGGTGGAGCTGTATTTTGATGATGCGAGTGAATACACACACACACACACACACACACACACACACACACACACACACACACACACACACACACACACACACACAAACTGTGGAAAAGCTGAGTGAGAAAGCAGCAGGCAACCTTTTACCAGCGTTCTAACTGTCTCTAAATGGCAGAAGAAACAGTCCTTTGTGACTCTAACCTGTCATACAAACACCACCTTGTTGTGAGACTGAACAGAGTGGAAGCCCCTTAACAAAGTCCCTATTGACACCGACTATGTGCATGTGCGTGTGTGTCTGGTTTGAGACTGTCAGGCAGAGAGGGAAGCTTCGCCAGGGAACATGACTGAGAAACTCCATTATATGATGAGTGAAATTACTCTGCTAAATCAGCATTTCCTCTTTGAAGCCCTTCAGGTTTTATTTTATGGAATAGAATTAGCTAATGAATCAGCAGGACCAAGCAGCTGATGCACTGGTTAGGAAGCCAGTGGCTGGGGGCCAGAGGGGATATCATGGACCATTTTGTAAATGTGTGGAAAGTTAAACAGACATACGTCTGGAGAGGGAGAAAGAGATGCCTTGAACAAGTGGAATAAGAGTAGGCCCTCAATCAATGACATGTTGACTTGTTGTGTGGTGGTTACTGTCATATTTAATGAGTACTATCTGCTGTGTGTTTCTTCCTCAGGGTTCATCTACACAGGTGATGTGGTCCACAGGATGCTGACGGCCACCCAGTACATTGCCCCCCTCATGGCCAACTTTGACCCCAGCGTCTCCAGGAACTCAACCGTCATCTACTTTGACAATGGTACATGGCATTCAATCTCTATTTTCTATGCTCTGTCCTTAAGATTGTAGCAACTCCAGCTACAAGATCCCACTGACAGCAGTGTGTAATTTGCAAGATGCAAAGCTGAGAGCCATGGCTCTCAAAGGCATGCTATAGCACATGACGAACTGCACCAGAAGCACAGACTATTGGTGAAAAAAACATACTGGGCTCTTTCAAAAACAGTTCAATCTTATGGTTGGAATCTCTTCTCTGCCAAGTGAGCCTTCATTGCTTGCCAATCTCCCCAAATCAGTGTCTGCATCCCAAATGGCACCGTATTCCCTATTTAGGGAATAGGGTGTCATTTAGGATGCAGTTAGTGACTGACCAGCTGAATGACCTTTTCCAGTGGAGCTCATCATAGGTTAGGCAGTGTGGCAGCTGATCAATACCCAGCCTAGCTGCTCTTTACCAGTCCATCCATCAGTCAATGCCAGTGCTGCATGTAGACTGGAACCTCAGCCTTGCCTCACTACCTCATGCACATCCAATTAAAACCTGAATCATCTACTTTAAATGTAGCCCTCCATGGTAACCCACTGACAACCTTGTTACGTCTCAAATGACACCCTATTCCCTATATAGTGCGCTGCTTTTGATCAGGCCCCTTTGCACTATATAGGGAATAGGGTGCCATTTGGGACACACATCCACTGACAGCCTCTCTTTCTCACTTTAAGAACTATTCAACATTGTAAGAAGTTGTGTAGATGTATATTGAACGTTTTCAAATCCTATGCAGTCATCGTCCCCCTGCCGACTAGTACACTCTGTTCCCAGTGTGTCGAGAAAGATTTGTTTTGCCTAGCTTTCTGCAGCATATAAGCCATTTAGGGAAAAACAAGGCCAGCTTGTGCAGTGCACTCATTCTCACCCAGTCTGTATTTTTAGAAGAGGGAGCCCCAGATAGCACGGCTGGTTTCTCTCTGAACTCAATGCATTTTAAGTAGGCTCAGGCCTTCTATTAGGCTTACCTTATAGCGCTGACTGGTGGAACTCACACGGCCACCAAGGAGTAGCCACCCTACTCTCTTTTCCTTCCTCGAATCTACCTATAACTCTGTCTACCTCTACACGTTTTCACTTTGCCCTCAATTGCCCCCTCTCTCCCTCCCTGCCTCCCCATCCAAAACATAATCCAAGCAGAGTAGCGTTGCATTCCCAGCCCCCTGTACACTGTTGTGGCCAGGACCTATTCTCAGTCAGATAGATAGAGCATTCAGACAGACAGGGTTACTGTAACAACCACTGTATGCGTCCCAAATGGCACCCTATTCCCTATATAGTGCAACACGTTTGACCAGGGCACATAGGGCACCCCATTTCCTATATAGGGAGTATCCACTGACATGCCCTGCCCCGATTCCTGTCCTCTCTACATCAAGCATGCAGCCCCATGCCCTGGCCAGGTCATCGAGAATCCTGTAGCATCAGCCTCATGTATAAGCCTTCTGGAGGCCAGATGTGGATATTATGGGGTTTCCTGTAGCACTACAGCTGCAGTACTCCTAGCTGTCAGCAGATAAACTAAATCCCCACTTTACTTTGGACAGGAGAGGGGCTCTGGCTGTGTGATGGAAAAATTGATTACTTGTGTTAACAAAACTTTATTGCTCTGGCTCTTGGCCAAATGACTGTCTGGCTGCATGGGAGAGCGAATGCATCACTTTCATATCCAAAGGCTCTCAAAAGTCCACACTAAATCAAAACAGCATGGGGAGGAACGGGAGGCTTGCAGTCCGGGGTAGGGATGTGCACGGTTATTTGAAAGTGTGAATATTCGAACGGAGGTTAGTATTCGAATACTTGTGTGAGGCCTATTTTAACCTGATTTTAACACTGAAAAGGCTTTTCTAAATTAAATTAAAATATCCATGTAACTATGTTTTTTTTTATTGTATATATATATATATATATATATATATATATATATATATATTATTATTATTATTTAAAAAAATTCCCTAGATATGGCGCCGACGAAGATGGTGGCCTTCGCGACTAGCTCTTAGGAAACTTTGCGGTATTTTGTTTCTTTATGTATTATTTTTTACATTATTAGCTCAGAAAGTGTTTTGTATCATTACATACAGCCGGGAAAAACTATTGGATATCAGAGTGGCGGTAACTCACCAGCGTTACGACCAGGAAGACGACTTTCCCGAAGCAGATCCTTTGTTTGCTCTCCCCAGGGCAATTGAACTGATTCCAGCGGCTGACCCAAAACATCGCCGGCGGAGGAGAGGCACTCGGAGCGGCCTGCTGGTTCGACTTAAGAGGCACGCACACCACCCACCGCTTCCAAGTATACTACTCGCTAATGTTCAGTCTCTGGTTAACAACCTCGACGAGCTCGGGGCAAGGATTTCTTTCCAGAGAGACATCAAGGCCTGTAACATACTTTGTTTCACGGAAACATGGCTCTCTGGGGATATTCTGTCGAAATCAGTCCAGCCAGATGGGTTCTAAGTTCATCGCGCAGACAGGAATAAATATCTCTCCGGGAAGCAGAAGGGCGGAGATGTGTGTTTCATGATTAACGACTCATGGTGTAATTGTTGTAACATACAGGAACTCAAGTCCTTTTGTTCACCTGACCTAGAATACATCACAATCAAATGCCAACCATTAATCTTCAGTTATAGTCATGGCCGTGTATATCCCCCCTCAAGCCGATACCACGACGACCCTCAAAGAACTTCACTGGACTTTATGTAAACTGGAAACCACATATCCTGAGGCTGCATTTATTGTAGCCGGGGATTTTAGCAAAGCAAATTTGAGGACTAGGCTGCTGAAGTTCTATCAACATATCGACTGTTGTACTCGCGCTGCTAAAATCCTCGACCATTGCTATTCGAACTTCCGGGATGGTTATAAGGCCCTCCCCCGCCCTCCTTTCGGCAAATCTGACCACGACTCCATTTTGCTCCTTCCTTCCTATAGGCAGAAACTCAAACAGGAAGTACCCATGCTAAGGACTATTCAACGCTGGTCTGACCAATCGGAATCCACGCTTCAAGATTGTTTTGATCACGCGGACTGGGATATGTTCCGGGTAGCTTGCGAAAATAATTTAGACTAATACACTGAAACGGTGACTGAGTTTATCAGGAAGTGTATAGGTGATGTTGTGCCCACTGTGACTATTAAAACCTACCCTAACCAGAAACCGTGGATAGATGGCAGCATTCGTGCAAAACTGAAAGCGTGAACCACCGCATTTAACCATGGCAAGGTGACTGGGAATATGGCAGAATACGAACAGTGAAGCTACTCACTCCACAAGTCAATTAAACTGGCAAAACATCAGTATAGAGACAAAGTGGAGTCGCAATTCAACGGCTCAGACACGAGACGTATGTGGCAGGGTCTACAGACAATCACGGACTACAAAAAGAAAAGCAGCCACGTTGCCGACACCGACATCTCGCTTCCAGACAAGCTAAACACCTTCTTCGCCCGCTTTGAGGATAACACAGTGCCACTGATGAGGCCCACTACCAAGAACTGTGGCCTCTCCTTCTCCGTGGCCGACGTGAGTAAGACATTTAAGCATGTTAACCCCTGCAAGGCTGCCAGCCCAGACGGCATCCCTAGCCGCGTCCTCAGAGCATGTGCAGACCAGCAGGCTGGTGTGTTTATGGACATATTCAATCTCTCTCTTTCCCAGTCTGCTGTTCCCACATGCTTCAAGATGGCCACCATTGTTCCTGTACCCAAGAAAGCAAAGGTAACTGAACTAAATGACTATCGCCCCGTAGCACTCACCTCTGTCATCATGAAGTGCTTTGAGAGACTAGTCAAGGATCATATCACCTCTACCTTACCTGTCACCCTAGACCCACTTCAATTTGCTTACCGCACCAATAGATCCACAGACGATGCAATCGCCATCACACTGCACACTGCCCTATCCCATCTGGACAAGAGGAATACCTATGTAAGAATGCTGTTCATTGACTATAGCTCAGCATTCAACACCAGAGTACCCTCCATGCTCATCATTAAGCTCGAGGCCCTGGGTCTGAACCCCGCCCTGTGCAACTAGGTCCTAGACTTCCTGACGGGCCGCCCCCAGGTGGTGAAGGTAGGAAACAACATCTCCACTTCGCTGATCCTCAACACTGGGGCCCCACAAGGGTGCGTGCTCAGCCCCCTCCTGTACTCCCTGTTCACCCATGACTGCGTGGCTAAGCACGCCTCCAACTCAATCATCAAGTTTGCAGACGACACAACAGTAGTAGGCTTGATTACCAACAATGACGAGACCGCCTACAGGGAGGAGGTGAGGGCTCTGGGAGTGTGGTGCCAGGAAAATAACCTCTCACTCAATGTCAACAAAACAAAGGAGATGATCGTGGACTTCAGGAAACAGCAGAGGGTGCACCCCCCTATCCACATTGACGGGACCGCAGTGGAGTAGGTGGAAAGCTTCAAGTTCCTTAACGTACACATCACTGACAAACTGAAATGGTCCACCCACGCAGACAGTGTGGTGAAGAAGGCGCAACAGAGCCTCTTCAACCTCAGGAAGCTGAAGAAATTTGGCTTGGCACCTAAAACCCTCACAAACTTTTACAGATGCACAATTGAGAGCATCCTGTCGGGCTGTATCACCGCCTGGTACGGCAACTGCACCGCCCGCAACCGCAGGGCTCTCCAGAGGGTGGTGCGGTCTGCCAAACGCATTACTGGGGGCAAACTACCCGCCCTCCAAGACACCTACAGCACCCGATGTCACAGGAAGGCCAAAAAGATCATCAAAGACATCAACCATCCGAGCCACTGCCTGTTCACCCCGCTATCATCCAGAAGGCGAGGTCAGTACAGGTGCATCAAAGCTGGGACCAAGAGAATGAAAAACAGCTTCCATCTCAAGTCCATCAGACTGTTAAATAGCCATCACTAGCACATTAGAGGCTGCTGCTGCCTATTGAAATCACTGGCCACTTTAAGAAATGGAACACTAGTCACTTTAATTATGTTTACATATCTTGCACTGCTCATCTCAAATGTATATACTGTATTCAATTCTATAATATTCTACCGTGTCTTAGTCCATGCTGCTCTGTCATTGCTTGTCCATATATGTATATATTCTTAAATTCCATTCCTTACTAGATTTGTGTGTATTGGGTATATGTTGTGAAATTGTTAGATGTTACTTGTTAGATATTACTGCACTGTCGGAGCTAGAAGCACAAGCATTTCGCTACACCCGCAATAACAAGACAGGCACTGTTATATGGGATGATAAATAACATTTTGGCTGCTACAAGTTAGCTAGACTTGGCTGTAGCCGAGTTGCCTTGGCATCTCTCTCTCTCTCTCCATCCATTGGGATTTCAATGTGGCCCTTTGTTTTAGAAATAGTGATATTTGGGAGATGATTTCCATTTCAAATAACTGAAAGTGAGAGGTTGTAATCTGAATAAAGGGAAAAAGGCCATTTGTCACGATCGTCATACATAGAGGAGGACCAAGGCGCAGCGTTGAAGGCGAGCATATTTATTATATTAATGATCACACGATCAAAACAACAAAACGATGACGTGACAGTCAATGGTAAACACAAACCAAATACGAACAAGAAACCACAATGAATGAGTGCCAAACGGCTACCTAAGTATGACTCCCAATCAGAGACAACGAGCTACAGCCGTCTCTGATTGGGAGCCACCCTGGCCAACATAGATCTACAAAACCAGAAAGTGAAACCTAGAACCCACATAGACTATACACACCCTGGCTCAACATATTAGAGTCCCCAGAGCCAGGGCGTGACAGTACCCCCCCCTAAAGGCGCGGACTCCGACCGCGCCCACCAAACACCACAGGGGAGGGACCGGGTGGGCACTCCGCTTAGGCGGCGGATCCGGCTCCGGGCCTGATCCCCGCTCCCTCTCCAACCCCCCAAAGTACCCCTGGTCCGGTCTGG
Organism: Coregonus lavaretus; assembly: GCF_964263955.1. Lineage (NCBI taxonomy): Eukaryota > Metazoa > Chordata > Actinopteri > Salmoniformes > Salmonidae > Coregonus > Coregonus lavaretus. The sequence continues at coordinate 19,717,210 of NC_139989.1, forward strand.
CCCCGCTGGCCGGAGCTGGACTGCACACTGGTGGAGCGGATTGCTCCAGCTCCGGCGTGAAGCATCTGACCGGTGCCGGACCAGCCACCGGTGGAACAGGCACGGGCCGTGCCGGACTGACGACGCACACCACTGGCTTGGTGTGGGGAGCAGGAGCGGGCCGAGCCGGGCTGTCGAAGCGCACCACTGACTTGGTGCGGGGAGCAGGAACGGGCCGAGCCGGGCTGACGAAGCGCACCACTGACTTGGTGCGGGGAGCAGGAACGGGCCGAGCCGGGCTGACGAAGCGCACCACTGACTTGGGGCGGGGAGCAGGAACGGGCAGAGCCGGGCTGACGAAGCGCACCACTGACTTGGTGCGGGGAGCAGGAACGGGCCGAGCCGGGCTGACGAAGCGCACCACTGACTTGGTGCGGGGAGCAGGAACGGGCCGAGCCGGGCTGACGAAGCGCACCACTGACTTGGTGCGGGGAGCAGGAACGGGCCGAGCCGGGCTGACGAAGCGCACCACTGACTTGGTGCGGGGAGCAGGAACAGGCCGGACTGGGGACACACATCACTGGTCCTACGCAGGGATCTGGAATGGGCCGGACCGGACTGGTAACACACCCCAGTACCTCTCGCCGTGCCTCTACACCTTCCACCCCCTCTTCGACCAGTGGCCCCCGTAACCTGGCGGCCTCCTCTGCCAATCCGCTGGGCCATTCTGCCGCGGTCTCCTGCTGGCCCGTCGTCCACGGCGTTAGCCCCCCCCTAAAAATTTTCTGGCCGTCTCTCCTACCCGTGGACCAGGTCTCCATGTCCCTCGCCAGCCTTTCGCCCTTCTGCCACAATGTCAAGCCCTTCTCCTCCTCACTCGGCTTGACCCAGTCGAGGAGGCGAAGGAGATCTGCTAGAGATCTCCCTGGCGATGGCTCCTGGACACACTGCTTGGTCAAATCTTGGTGGTTTCTTCTGTCACGATCGTCATACATAGAGGAGGACCAAGGCGCAGCGTTGAAGGCAAGCATATTTATTATATTAATGATCACACGATCAAAACAACAAAACGATGACGTGACAGTCAATGGTAAACACAAACCAAATACGAACAAGAAACCACAATGAATGAGTGCCAAACGGCTACCTAAGTATGACTCCCAATCAGAGACAACGAGCTACAGCCGTCTCTGATTGGGAGCCACCCTGGCCAACATAGATCTACAAAACCAGAAAGTGAAACCTAGAACCCACATAGACTATACACACCCTGGCTCAACATATTAGAGTCCCCAGAGCCAGGGCGTGACACCATTCTTGAACATGGGGTGAGACAATCTTACTAATTTGCTAGAGAACCAGTTCGGATTTAAGTATAACTTCTGTATGACTGAAGCTTTTAGTGATAGGTTTAATGCTTTAATATTTAATAATTTCTGTCCTCCGAATTCATATTCATTATATAAATAGGCCCGTTTAATTTTGTCTGGCTTGCTGTTCCAAATAAAATAGAATATTTTTTTCTCATATAATTTAAAAAACTGTTCGCTAGGCATAGGCAATACATTTTACGTAATTTAGCAGACGCTCTTATCCAGAGCGACTTACAGGAGCAATTAGGGTTAAGTGCCTTGCTCAAGGGCACATCGACAGATTTTTCCCCTAATTGGCTCGGGGATTAGAACCAGCGACCTTTCGGTTACTGGCACAATGCTCTTAACCACTAAGCTACCTGCCGCCCCAATACCATAAGCAAATAGGTAAACTGGGATAATACTAAAGAGTTAATCAGGATGATTTTTCCACAAATAGACAGGTATTTACCTTTCCATGGTAGCAAGATCTTATCTATTTTTGCTAACTTTCTATTAAAATGTATTGGAGTGAGATCATTTATTTCATTTGGGATATGTATTCCGAGTATATCCACATCACCATCAGACCATTTTATTGGTGAACTACATGGTAATGTAAAAATTGTATTTTTAGTGATCCAATATGTAATATAGTACATTTATCATAATTTGGTTAGAAAATGTATCTAGATCCTCTATGAGGCTGTGGAGGGATTCAAGTTGTGGATTTAAAAGAAAACATTAATCATCAGCGTACAATGACACCTTGGTTTTTAAGCCCTGGATTTCTAATCCCTTGATATTATTGTTGGATCTGATTTTAATAGCTAACATTTCGATGGCCATAATAAATAGATATGTCGATAGTGGACAACCTTGATTTACTCCTCTTGACAGTTTAAAACCTTCGGAGAAATAGCCATTATTTACTATTTTACATGATTTTAACCCATTTTATAAGAGATGTTCCAAAATTGAAATGCTCCAGGCATTTATATATAAACTCCAGTCGTACTTTATCAAATGCCTTTTCAAAGTCTTCTATGAATAGCCTGCTATGAATAGCAGGCCTGGTTTCCCAGATTTTTCATAGTGTTCTATTGTTTCCAGTATTTGAATTATATTATCTCCAATGTATTGTCCATGTAAAAAAACCTGACTGATTAGAATGAATAATGTCTGACAATACCTTTTTAATTCTATGCGCTATACATTTTGCTCTAATTTTTTTAAGGGGCCTCCACTTTTTTAAATGGACTGGATCTTTATCTTTCCCACTTGTATCCTGTTTCAGTAATAATGAAGTCAGACATTCTTCTTGAGAGTCTGATAATCTACCATTTACATAGGAGTGGTTAAAACATGCTAATAACGGTCCTTTGAGTATATCAAAAAAGGTTTGGTATACCTCGACTGGTATGCCATTCAACCCTGGAGTTTTTCGGACTTAAAGTCTTTAATTGCATCCAGAAGTTCCTCCTCTGTAATTTCACCTTCACATGAGTCTTTCTGTATGGCTGTTAATTTTACATTATCAATAGAAAAAAAACAATAGATATTATATTCCTTCTCTTTGAGCCATGTAAATATTTTTCTTCTTTTGTTATTATCTGCTAAGCCATTACAATTATAACTGGCTATACTTATTTCACCACTTACCATAATGAGATAGAAGTTTCAAATCTATTTATCATAATATATGTTTGTACATTTATCAATAACAAAATACCTTAGTGATTGAGTGTCCATATACAGTTGAAGTCGGACGTTTACATACAGTGGGGAGAACAAGTATTTGATACACTGCCGATTTTACAGGTTTTCCTACTTACAAAGCATGTAGAGGTCTGTAATTTTTATCATAGGTGCACTTCAACTGTGAGAGACGGAATCTAAAACAAAAATCCAGAAAATCACATTGTATGATTTTTAAGTAATTCATTTGTATTTTATTGCATGACATAAGTATTTGATCACCTACCAACCAGTAAGAATTCTGGCTCTCACAGACCTGTTAGTTTTTCTTTAAGAAGCCCTCCTGTTCTCCACTCATTACCTGTATTAACTGCACCTGTTTGAACTCGTTACCTGTATAAAAGACACCTGTCCACACACTCAATCAAACAGACTCCAACCTCTCCACAATGGCCAAGACCAGAGAGCTGTGTAAGGACATCAGGGATAAAATTGTAGACCTGCACAAGGCTGGGATGGGCTACAGGAAAATAGGCAAGCAGCTTGGTGAGAAGGCAACAACTGTTGGCGCAATTATTAGAAAATGGAAGAAGTTCAAGATGACGGTCAATCACCCTCGGTCTGGGGCTCCATGCAAGATCTCACCTCGTGGGGCATCAATGATCATGAGGAAGGTGAGGGATCAGCCCAGAACTACACGGCAGGACCTGGTCAATGACCTGAAGAGAGCTGGGACCACAGTCTCAAAGAAAACCATTAGTAACACACTACGCCGTCATCGATTAAAATCCTGCAGCGCACGCAAGGTCCCCCTGCTCAAGCCAGCGCATGTCCAGGCCCGTCTGAAGTTTGCCAATGACCATCTGGATGATCCAGAGGAGGAATGGGAGAAGGTCATGTGGTCTGATGAGACAAAAATAGAGCTTTTTGGTCTAAACTCCACTCGCTGTGTTTGGAGGAAGAAGTAGGATGAGTACAACCCCAAGAACACCATCCCAACCGTGAAGCATGGAGGTGGAAACATCATTCTTTGGGGATGTTTTTCTGCAAAGGGGACAGGACGACTGCACCGTATTGAGGGGAGGATGGATGGGGCCATGTATCGTGAGATCTTGGCCAACAACCTCCTTCCCTCAGTAAGAGCATTGAAGATGGGTCGTGGCTGGGTCTTCCAGCATGACAACGACCCGAAACACACAGCCAGGGCAACTAAGGAGTGGCTCCGTAAGAAGCATCTCAAGATCCTGGAGTGGCCTAGCCAGTCTCCAGACCTGAACCCAATAGAACATCTTTGGAGGGAGCTGAAAGTCCGTATTGCCCAGCGACAGCCCCGAAACCTGAAGGATCTGGAGAAGGTCTGGATGGAGGAGTGGGCCAAAATCCCTGCTGCAGTGTCTGCAAACCTAGTCAAGACCTACAGGAAACTTATGATCTCTGTAATTGCAAACAAAGGTTTCTGTACCAAATATTAAGTTCTGCTTTTCTGATGTATCAAATACTTATGTCATGCAATAAAATGCAAATTAATTACTTAAAAATCATACAATGTAATTTTCTGGATTTTTGGTCTCTCACAGTTGAAGTGTACCTATGATAAAAATTACAGACCTCTACATGCTTTGTAAGTAGGAAAACCTGCAAAATCGGCAGTGTATCAAATACTTGTTCTCCCCACTGTACACCTTAGCCAAATACTTCTAAACTCAGTTTTTCACAATTTATGACATTTAATCCTAGCAAAACTTCCCTGTCTTTGGTCAGTTATGATCACCACTTTATTTTAAGAATGTGAAATGTCAGAATAATAGTAGAGAGAATGATTTATTTCAGCTTTTATTTATTTCATCACATTCCCAGTGAGTCAGAAGTTTACGTACACTCAATTAGTATTTGTTAGCATTGCCTTTAAATTGTTTAACTTGGGTCAAACGTTTCGGGTAGCCTTCCACAAGGTTCCCACAATAAGTTGGGTGAATTTTGACCCATTCCTCCTGACAGAGATGGTGTAATTGAGTCAAGTTTGTAGGCCTCCTTGCTTGCACACACTTTTTCAGTTCTGCCCACAAATGTTCTATAGGATTGAGGTGAGGGCTTTGTGATGGCCACTCCAATACCTTGACTTTGTTGTCCGTAAGCCATTTTGCCACAACTTTGGAAGTATGCTTGGGGTCATTGTCCATTTGGAAGACCCATTTGCGACCAAGCTTTAACTTCCTGACTGATGTCTTGAGATGTTGCTTCAATATATCCACATAATTTTCCTTCCTCATGATGCCATCTATTTTCTGAAGTGCACCAGTCCCTCCTGTTCTTCACGGTCGGGATGGTGTTCTTCGGCTTGCAAGGCAACCCCTTTTTCCTCCAAACATAACGATGGTCATTATGGCCAAACAGTTCTATTTTTGTTTCATCAGACCAGAGGACATTTCTCCAAAAAGTACGATCTTTGTCCCCATGTGCAGTTGCAAACCGTAGTCTGGCTTTTTTATGGCGGTTTTGGAGCAGTGGCTTCTTCCTTGCTGAGCAGCCTTTCAGGTTATGTCGATATAGGACTCGTTTTACTGTGGATATAGATACTTTTGTACCTGTTTCCTCCAGCATCTTCACAAGGTCCTTTGCTGTTGTTCTGGGATCGATTTGCACTTTTCGCACCAAAGTACGTTCATCTCTAAGAAACAGAACGCGTCTCCTTCCTGAGCGGTATGACGGCTGCGTGGTCCCAAGGTGTTTATACTTGCGTACTATTGTTTGTACAGATGAACGTGGTACCTTCAGGCGTTTGGAAATTGCTCCCAAGGATGAACCAGACTTGTGGAGGTCTACAATTTTTTTTCTGAGGTCTTGGCTGATTTCTTTTCATTTTCCCATGATGTCAAGCAAAGAGGCACTGAGTTTGAAGGTAGGCCTTGAAATACATCCACAGGTACACCTCCAATTTGACTCAAATGATGTAAAATAGCCTATCAGAAGCTTCTAAAGCATGACATCATTTTCTGGAATTTTCCAAGCTGTTTAAAGGCACAGTCAACTTAGTGTATGTAAACTTCTGACCCACTGGAATTGTGATTCAGTGAATTATAAGTGAAATAATCTGTCTGTAAACAATTGTTGGAAAAATTACTTGTGTCATGCACGAAGTAGATGTCCAAACCGACTTGCCAAAACTATAGTTTGTTAACAAGAAATGTGTGGAGTGGTTGAAAAACGAGTTTTAATGACTCCAACCTATGTGTATGTAAACTTCCGAGTTCAACTGTAGCTGTACCATGATATTTGCATTGCTACTAAGTAACCCTCCAATTGTTCTCCACTATTCCCCCCGCTAAAGCCCCTCCCCATCCTAAGTTGGGTTGTCATCCCAGTAATCGGCATACCACCCCCGTCCCCCCGGATCCTTAAACGCCCCAAGAGGCCAGTACCCATCCTTCGAAAACAGCACACAGTGCCACCCACAAAACAGAAGCAGGTCAACCGCCAAAAGCATTTCCAATGCTCTCACCTCAATATATATCTATTGAAATATCTTGCATATCTTAATTCCCATCATTAACAATTAATATGCGTAATAATGTCGGCAGTTCATGTGAAAGATTGTTACCTATAACCCGGATTGCCATTGTGTGGTTCTATATGGTTCTAAGTGGTTTTGTATGGAACTGTGTGTTTATATGTACTTTTGTGTGGCCCTGTGTGGTTATACAGTATGTTGTTCTGTGCGGTTCTGTGTGGTTCTAAGTGGTTCTTTGTGGTTTTGTATGGTCCTGTGTGGTTGTCTATGGTTCTGATAGTCTCCCTCTCTTTCTTTCTCTCATCCAGGCACTGCTCTGGTTGTCCAGTGGGACCATGTCCACCTGCAGGACAGCTACAACCTGGGCAGCTTCACCTTCCAGGCCACACTGCACAGCGACGGCAGGATCGTCTTCGCCTACAAAGAGGTCAGTCTCTCTCTCTCTCTTTTTCTCTTTATCTACGTATACCTCACTCTCTCTCTCACTCTCTCTCTCTCTCTCTCTCTCTCGCTCTCTCTCTCTCTCTCTCTTTCTCTTTATCTACGTATACCTCACTCTCTCTCTCTCTCTCTCTCTCTCTCTCTCTCTCTCTCTCTCTCTCTCTCTCTCTCTCTCTCTCTCTCTCTCTCTCTCTCTCTCTCTCTCTCTCTGTTGCTCCCTATCTAGGCTATATCTCCCTCACCTCCCCTCTCCCTCTTTCTCTCTCTTTCTCTATTTCTGCTGCTCTCACTCCCTCTGTCACGGTCTCTCTTTATTTATCTTGCTGCTCCTCCCTCCAGCTATCTCCCATAGACGGTGGATTGTTTAGCAACAAAACCGATTTGTGCGCAACCCTTGAGGAAAACAGACGGGATTAGTTTAGAATCAAAGGATTGTTGACAACATGCACACATTGTTTCCTCTCCAAATGTTAATTGAGAACATAAATACATTTGCACAATGAGTACTTGTTGTCTCTCAAATATATTGTTACAGTTGTCGGCAGCTAGATAGCGATAATTAGCAAAACAAGACATGGTATTGTCACGTCTACTCCCGCTCCTCCTCTCTGGCGCTTGTTGTCGCCAGTTCACTCACCATTACGCACACCTGCCACCATCGTTACGCGCACCTGTGCTTCATGAGTTTCACCTGGACTCCATCACCTTCCTGATTACCTCCCCTATACATGTCACTCCCTTTGGTTCCTTCCCTAGGCGTTATTGACTCTCTTTTTGTGTTTCATGTCTGTTCGCTACTCGTGTTTCTTGTTTTGTTCCATGTTTAATTTATTATTAAATTCACTCCCTGGACTTGCTTCCCGACTCCCAGCGTACAAGTGTCAAGAACAAGATAAAACTAGCTGAAACGAGCCACCTACGATTTCCCACATGGCATCTTCTTGTCATTGTTGCTAGCTATCTGAACGTTCAGAATCATAACAACACACGGCCTCTGCAATGCGCACGCGTCATTTTCGTGACGTTGTCAGCTAACCCAGCTATAGGGGTGTAGGAGTGACATTGTGACCCAGCTGGTGAGGAGCGGGGATTTCTTCATACTCACCTCTCTCTCATTCTCCATCTCTTTCTGTTCCTCTCTTTCTCTTTCTCTCTGTTTCTGTTTCTCGCTCTATGTTTCTCTCTCTCGCTCTCTCATTCCTCACCCTCTCTTCCTTGTTGTGACAGAGCACTTATTTCATTCTCTCTCTCCTTGATTGTGTTGATAAATAAAGCTCTGTGCTCTCCAACCTCTGTTTTCAATCAGGGCACGATGCAACATATCTCTCTCTCCCTCTCTTTCTCTCTCTCTTTCTCTCCATTCCAATCAGGGAGTACTTTTCTCTAACTCCACTCACCTCATCCACCTTCATGTAAAGACGTAAAGTTCACTGCAGCGTTTACGTCACTTTTACTTTAACCACACAATAAAAGTGTGTATCTCCAAGGATCTCTACATTCTCAAGTTTGAGCCCGCCAGACTTGTTTTGCAGAATTATTAATTTGCACCTTCATTTTGATGGATTTCCTGGGAGATGAGTCGATTGTAAGCTCTTTGTTCTTGCCAGTAAATGAAGTCCCATTGTCTGTAGGCTGCGCCACAAATGGCACCCTATTCCCTATATAGTGCAGGCCCTGGTCAAAATTGGTGCACTATAAAGGGAATAGGGTGTCATTTGGGACACATTTACCCCAGCCTTCCATCAGCATCAGAAACTGTTAGGCCTCTGCCTGGTTTGGTCTGTTTGGGTCCAATTTCCAGCCAGCTGTTAGATAGACAGGTGTGGTGGCTGGTGATTGATGCCCCTCCACTATTCTCTCCTCTCTCTTCCAGATCCCCATCGAGGTGGCCCAGATCAGCTCCGTCAATCACCCGGTGAAGGTGGGCCTCTCCGATGCCTTTGTGGTGGTCCACAGGATCCAGCAGATTCCCAGTGAGTCACGATGATGCAGAGATTGCTGCGTCACTGCACGCACACACATGACTCCCTGCGTTGCTACACACACATAAACCATCATAAACCACATCGCACACCCACACGCATGCACGCACACCTCACACCTTTTACCACTCACACATCACATACACACATACCACCTCACACCTTTTACTTTACACACACCATCAAACATCACTTAAGTTTTTTACTGTATACACTATCACATACCACCTCATACTGCAGGACACCAAAGGATGGGCAGTGGAAACATACAGTAAGCCAGTCACATGACCAGTACACGTTTTTTTTCTCTCTCAAAGCTCCTCCCTTGTGGGCTGCATTCGTCATTTTTAAGGAATTATTATTTTGGGTTAAAATAAACACTCCAGGACACCCACACTGGAACATCTCAAGCTAGATAGAAAGTATGTAGAAATGATAATGGACCTATACTGTATATATTAAAATAACTGTTCCTTTTTCCGGGCCGCAAATTGATTTTGATGAACAAATCAGTAAAAAAAAAATCTATGCAGCCTTTTGTTGAATTCAAAATCTCAGAATTCACCCCTGCCCTATATGCTGATCTTGGTTCAGTTTTGCATTTTTCCCACTGGGGGAAGGGAAGTTGATCCAAGATCTGAACATCACCCCAAAGCGGCTTTAGTTCAACCTTTTGCTGTGGCCTCTCAAACAGCAGAATGGGTATGAGTATATGGGCATGGTCCAGAATTATATGGGCATGGTCTCTTTGCATGACGTCCCAATTTAGGCCCATTAAAGTTAAAAGAAAGTTGAGCAAAGAGGAGAAAGTCAGCCTTTTCATCCGCTGCTAGACACTGGGGCTTTCATTTCATTTTGAAGTCTGCGAAAATCATTATTTTAATTGCTTGTTGAGGATATATTCATAGGACTTGGCGTTTGAAGAAGGTACAGTATTTGTTTCACTTAGCGTTTTATAGCTAGTTGTTTATAAAATTACGACTTCGTCTGGAATTATTAAATCATGGGTAATAAGTAACTCTACTCAGAAAACTTTAAAGACTCTGACTGTGTCCCAAATGGCACCCCATTGCATATATAGTGCACTACTTTTTTTACCAAAGCCCTATGGGCACTACATTGGGAATTGGGGGCCATTTGGAACATAGCCTCTGTGGTCAGTAATAAAGGGTTTAGGTGTTATAATGGGGAATTCAAATCTGCTGCTCAGCTGTTTTGTGAGTGTTGAGCTTCTGTGGTTGTTGATTCTTTCTACTTCTCTGAAAACTGTGGGTTCAGGGGTGCTCTTGTTACAGTAGCTACAGTAGCTCTCCCATAACACTCTTGTTGATATTATAAATAATAATAATATGCCATTTAGCAGACACTTTTATCCAAAGCGACTTACAGTCACGCGTGCATAAATTTTTATGTGTATGGGTGGTCCCGGGGATCGAACCCACTACCTTGGCGTTACAAGCGCCGTGCTCTACCAGCTGGCTCTACCAGCTAGCCCTCAAACTCAACTCTGGACCTCGAAGCCAGTTCCACTGTGTTTTTTCATTGTTCCCCTATTTATCAGGTAGAACAGAAAAACAGCAGGCTCCGGACCTCGTAGGGTAAGAGTTGAAAACCCCTGCTATAGAGGGTTCTCAGGCTTCCAAAGGACTTGTGCTAAACACTACCCTCTTTGATGTAGCCTTTCTAACGTTGAGCTCAGCTGGATGAAAACAGACTCCTCGGCAGCATCCCAAATGGCACCCTATTCCCTATGGGACCTGGTCAAAAGTATTGCACTATATAAGGAATAGGGTGACATTTGGGATGCGGGGTGGGGGGGGCTGAGGAGTATATATCTCCGCTCTGCTGAGGAGTATTTTTTTCCGCCCATACAGGAGTAATGAAGGCCTAGTTCACACATTTTGTGGGATTTTTCATTCTTTCTTTCTTTTAATTATTATTATATAATTATTTTTTTAATCAGGGGGTGCTCCAGCACCCTCAGCACCCATACTTCCCGTGGCTATGACACCAGGAGGTGCTGATTTTGCAGGTACCAGATTACATTTGGACCTGGCGAAATGTGGAAGCTATACCGTCCACTAGGGGCAACGTGAGCACCTATTACCGTATAGTAGGCTCACTAAGGCATTGTGGATGGTGAATGGGCATTTAAGCTGCAGACGCCGGCTCCAAGGGTCGCGTGTTCAATCCCAGTGCTAGGCATGCATTTTTAGTTTTTTTTGTTTTAAGCCTTTCCTTAACCTTAACCCTTAACTTACCCACTCAGAATTAATGCCTAAACTTAAGTTTAACCCTATCCCTAACTTTAACCCTAAAGTTTAGAATTAATGCCTAAACGTAAGTTTTAGTTGAACTTTTTTTGACTGACAACGAAGATACGGCACCACATGGCATAATTCTGTGACAGCTAAGATACGGCACCACGTGGTGTAATTGAAACTTCAAGCCATGGCGTAATTCTGTTGCTGCAGTTAAGCCACAGGTTGCCATTTTATTTGGAGATTCGGATGCAAAGTTCTGTTTGTTGTAGCCTGAAAGAAAATGCTGAGCCAGCTTCCTCGCAAACTTTTACCGAGCTCACTTCTTTATTTATTTTGTTTTAAGGGACATACAATACAGCCCAAACAGTAGTACTGTACTCCCTCTGAAGTAAACTATTGGTTTAGGATCTGAGAAGCCTGTCCTTTGGAAGTGTAATATCATGATAATTATATACTGTATTATAATAAAAACATACTAGTTAATGAGAAGATGAAGGACCAGAAAATGTCCTGGAAAACATACATTTGATAATATATTTCATATACCTAGTGAATGGTGGCGAATGTGATATGTCTAGAGAGGAGAGGGAAAGGCAGGTTGGTGGGTGAGCATGGAGAAGGTAATATTTGGGCAGAGGGCAGACACCCGTGTCTGTCTGTCTGTCTGGAGAGAAAGGTCAGGATTAGCATCTTGGGTCTTCTGTCGGTCAAAAGGGAAGGACAATCTCTCTCTCTCTCTCTCTCTCTTAATGTGGCTCAGCCGCTGCTGTTTAGTAGGCAACGCATGTAGCCAATGCACCCAATTCAGGATATACAGTAGCAATGTTAGCTACAGGTTTGTTAACATGTTATGCTGTGCAGTGCTCTGCACATCTTGACTGGCTGCATTACCGCTTGGTATGGCAACTGCTCGGCATCCGACCGCAAGGCGAGACAGAGGGTAGTGCGTACGGCCCAGTACATCACTGGGGCCGAGCTCCCTTTCATCTAGGACCTCAATTACCTCGTACCCCTGCACATCGCCTCGGTACTGGTACCCATTGTATATATCCAAGTTATCATTAATCCTTGTGTAGCTAATATTACTTTTATTTTTACGTGTTTTACTTTTCTATTATTTCTCTATTTTCTTTCTCTCTGCATTGTTGGGAAGGGCCCGTAAGTATTTCACTTTTAGTCCACACCTGTTGCTTGTGATGAATAAAATGTGATTTGATTCATATGGATATGAGACATCAGTAAAAGCCCTAACAATCTTGAAAAAACACACACACACCCTGGTCTGGTCCCCTGGACAGCAGGTAGAATGGATCCTTCTGCCGTATTGATTGCACTGGCCCAGGGTTCCTCCCAGCTCTGAAACTCACTGTGTCAGATGGCTGGACTACTTTGATCTGATTTCCTGCTGTGTAATCCCAATCCCTACAGCTGCATGGAACTAATTTTTCATTCTCCTGGAAGAAAATAATGTATTTTGAAATGTAGATCAACCTTTTAAGGACCGGTTGTTCTTTTAGACACTTTTGCTGATACTTGTAGTGTTAGCGACTGTACATGAAAATGGTATTTGAAGTTATCTCTCGTATTCTAATATGGTTATGTATTTAGACTAGAGTGATTGGGACCAGTATGAAAAAAATGTATGCACTCACTAACTGTAAGTCGCTCTGGATAAGAGCGTCTGCTAAATGACTAAAATGTAAAATGTAAAATTGCTTAGTGGCTTTAAGCTCCAAGCATCAGAGCGTAGCATAGGTTGCGTACCAATTCCTTTATGTAGTGCACTACTTGAATGGGCTGTGGTCAAAAGTAGTGCACTTTATAGGGTATAGGGTGCCATTTGGGAAGAGACCAGGCAGCTGAAGGGCTGAGTGTTCAGTATACAGGAGGGAACTCATGTCGAGTCAATAAGTGTTTCTGTTGCCAATTACCAGCCTGAGCACACACAGCTAGCACAGCCGGAGAGGCTTCCTCTAACCCACTCCTTTAGCCACGTTCACGCTCAAGTTGTGAAATGAAACATTTTACTCTGCTAGCTAGCTATTTCCAGGCCATGGCGTTTGGGCCTGGCCTGTGCTGCGCTGGCAGCAGCAGGGGGAGGATTTGCCGGCATCCTGTGGACAGGCGAGATAATTACCAGGTCAGGTGCTAGAGGCCTGGAGACCCGCTGGTCTTCCTGTGTTAAAAGCTTTAAACCCAGGCTTTTATTTAGCCACCTCCGGGCTGGGCAGCCAGACACACGGACAGCCAGACTCCCAGTCACCCTCATGCATTATTCTGGTGAGGTTATCAAAACCAGAAGCGCCTCGGTCCTTTTAATACCTGTCTGAGTTTATTCTTATGCTAATTCACCGCGGTAGCTGTACTACAATAGCAGGCCCAGGATTAGCTCACCTCATTATTATACAGGCAGAGGAGGAGGTCAGCTTGACATCCTTGTGTGTATTCATCATATCCATTCATATTGTGATATTGCATAATTTCCATGTCCAATAAACAGGCTATTTTGGGGTGATTGCAACGATTTTCGGGGAGGGGATAATGGAAGTAATTTGCTCAAGGCAAGTGAGCTTGCCGTGTGGCGGTAAGGATTCTGAAACTAATGAGTTGGTGATATGAAAGCCACATGATTGTTATCTTGATGGCAGGAAATACACTGGCATGGAATTATAGCTTTTATACCCCATTGGGAATAGCAATAAGGAGATAACCTCACAGTCAGGGTCCTATGTGATATTCTGTTCTACCCAGTCATTTGTATTATTATTATCACAGTCCTGTTGGAACAGTGTGAGTATTGAAAATCTGCCCGCGTATCTATCCTATTTATCCTCCCAGCAGAGTTGGACTCATTTTACACTTACATTTTAGTCATTTAGCAGACGCTCTTATCCAGAGCGACTTACAGTGCCTGTGGCACAGGTACTGTACACAGGCTACTGGCAAATTAAGCCCTATTCAGAATTTAGATTCCCTTATTCCTTCATTGACTTTGAACTCATTGCACAAGGTCTCCACATCACATTTCCTTTGATTCTCATCCAACCTTCAGGGGTGAATGAATAAGAAATATTTTCCTTGGCTGGTATTCTTAGATGTGTACCAGACCAGACCAGTAGCCTATTTTCCATTGTATTTTCTATCTGGTGAGATATTGATTGGGCCAGTGCATAATTTTGCACGAGTGTGCTTTTAATTAGATTATGGCCTAATTGACCCTTGTGTGCATAATTGATGACACACTTCTACAAAGCTCCTTTTGTTTGATGGTATTGGAGCAGGGCAGCTAAATCCTCATTACCACTTTTGATGCTCAGGCTGAGACTGTAATTGCTGTGAGTTAAATCTTCCTACCTCCCAGACCCGCTCCGGGGTGTAGTTTCCCATAGGTGCAGATCTAGGATCAGCTTCCCCTCCCTAATCCTAACCTTCACTAGTAGAGGGAAAATGCAAAACTGACCCAAGATCCAACTAGCTCTCACAGTCTCGTCAGAATTAGACATTCATCCATGTTTCTCAAACGTCAAATTTAAAAGTTGTTGTAAACGTAACATTTTAAAATGTTTAAGGTTAAGTTTAGGCATGAACTCCGAATGGTCAAGGTAAGGGTTAAGTTTTGGGATAGGCTTAAAACGAAAACCTCAAAAACAACATTCCATTGCTGGAATTGAACTTGCAACCTTTGGAATCAGAGGCAGATGCTTACGCCCTAGCAAAACTGAAACCTACTTGAAGGTAACAGCGCTCACTGTTGTCACTAGTGGCCGGTTTCCACGTCATCTCCCAACGTCCTCAGACATGGATGGATGTCGAATACTCACTTGTATCACAGGTGACCTGGCTGCCAAGATCAGTGTCTGAGAGCAACTTCACCCTACACCCCCAGACTCATCCACCTCCTGAGGAAACCCGAGCCAGGCGACCGAGTCTGGCTAGTCTGCCCACAGAGCAGCACCCCTAGGCAGGCAGCGAGAGAGAGACCTCCCCCCTCCTCTGGCCCCTCAATGCTATCATTGGACTTGATCATCTTACTGCCTGGGGCTAGAGGAAGCCAGCCATAGGGGAGGGCAGAAGGTGGGTGGGATGTGTTTCAGGGTCAAGTCAGCTGATACTGTACAGCTGCATCGCAATGATAGCTGTGCCACTAGAGATCCTGGTTCGAATCCAGGCTCTGTCGTAGCCGGCCGCGACTGGGAGACCCATGGGGCGGCGCACAATTGGCCCAGCGTCGTCCAGGGTAGGAGAGGGAATGGCCGGCAGGGATGTAGCTCAGTTGGTAGAGCATGGCGTTTGCAACGCCAGGGTTGTGGGTTTGTGGGTTTGATTCCCACGGGGGGCCAGTAAAAAATAAATAATAATAATAATAATAATGTATGCACTCACTAAACTGTAAGTCGCTCTGGATAAGAGTCTCAAGTGGCACCCTATTCTCAATATAATGCAATGCTTTTGACCAGAGCCTTATGGGCAGTGATGTAGTGGTAAAACAAATAGGTGGGTAAACGCTGATCACCATTAGCGGTGAGTAAAGTAACGTTCCCTATACTTTCAATGCATTTTTCTGCAAATAGGTGGGTAAACGCTTGTGCAAAATAAAAAAGCACATAAATGCATAAATAGCGTTTACGTGCATTTACTCTCCACTACTCCACTGCTTATGGGCCCCAAAAGTAGTGCACTATAAGGGAATAGGGTGCTATTTGGGATGCACACATAGTGTTTCCAGTGTGTAAGAAAAAGCTCTCCCCTGATCTTTCAGGTATCTGTTAGTGACAAGAGATCTCTCTTGGATTTAGTGGTTTTAGTATCTCAGGGGCAGACTGGTCATCTGGCATTTCAGGCAAATGCCAGATGGGTTGTACCATTCTTAGCCCAGTGGGCCTGTCTGACTTTTTTTCCCCGCAAAATGATCATTATCAGGTAGTGGTGAGCGATTGGTGCTTTTTGAGGTTGGTTCAGTTTCGGTTTGATTATTAAAATATTACATCACGTTTTCGGTAAAAATAAATAAAACATTAAATGTGAGTTGAATGCTGTAACAACGCAGAATAAAACAATGAATAAACGTCCCATTATGGTAGTGACTGTCCATTGCTGCTTATCACATATTAACCATCATTTATTTACATTACTTTACTTTAATAAAATATTTGTTTTATTTGATTACTTTATTATTTCATTCCAAGTCATAATCTCGTCTCAATAGAGCTGCTGCCTATGCTGTCTGCAAAATCACAATTTTAGTAGTTCTTCAAAGCAAATAAGGCATACTTTTATGACTGCTGAATACCAACTATCAATCACTTAGATCATGTATTTTCAGGTAGAGATACGTCGCAAGCAACTGCTCTCTATCCCTCTTGCACATTCTCTCTTCTCTCGGTCTCCATCAATGAGGTCTCCATGTCTGCTCTACACAGACCGGACAAGTAAGCAGGCGCGCAATTGATTATGGTCATTGTAGTTAATTACCACATTTACGGCGCTAAACTATGTAGAATATTGGCCTGTTGGAAACTATAACTCCCTACTACATCGCACAATTTGGGCTTGATCTGATTTATCTCTACAGAAACTGAGCATTGAACTCACAGAAAAACCCAGAATGAAATGCAATTCAAATAATTGAATTGAAATAGTTGTTTAAAAAACGAAAAGTAACAGACATTTTGGTTAATCGCTCAGCACTATTATCAGGCTAATAATGGGGGCCTCATGGAACAACTGAGCTGGTGTGGGGGCCTCGAGATTTTTTTTTTTGAAATGCCAGGGATGATTTCTGGTCCCAGTCTGCCCCTGCTGTATCTGGATCCACAGAAGCACACAACAGGATAAATGGCTTTGTTCTAAGATCAAAACTCATCCAAGCAGTATGAGTGTATACAATAAGTGTTTATGATGAATGGGGCTCGCTAGCAGTCAAACTCATTGCTGTATATGTTCCACAGCCATGGCACTGTTTATTGAATTTCAATTTTCTAGCTCGTTGCTCAAGCAAATGCGTGTATTATAGAAAATGTAATGTGTCGAACAATGTCATATGGGCTACATTAAATAATTATTCTCACTGGTGTACATAAACGTCCCATTGTATTCCAGGAATTTCAGTCACATTAACTTGAATTAAGGATTTAACCACACCAGGAAAATCACTAGAATTAAGGAATTAACTACTGTAGCAATCTTTTACATTTATGAGATTACAATGGCAGAGCTATGCCTTTTAATTTGAATTTAATTAGGATTTACAGTATAATATATAATATTATAATCCTTTCTCTCTGTGCATAGTTTAGTGCAGTGCCGGGGGGAGATGCATGGACTGCAAAACCAAGTGGGCCGTTTTACACTAAGATTGAAAAAGCATCTTAGGGAGGGCGTTATATGGTCCAGGGAGGGACTACTGAGAGTTAATGATGGATCAAATCAAACTCTCCATCTTACCTAGCGTGGTCCTGGTGACTGCTGCAGCAGATTATCTTGGTCACTGCGTCCCAAATGACACCCTATTCCTTGCATAGTGCACTACGTTTGACCCTATGGGCCCTGGTCAAACGTAGTGCACTATATAGGGAATATGGTTTGGGACGTTGCCTGGAAGAACTGGGGGCTTTCAACAGGGACTCTGATATCACCTCTAATGGGACATTGCTGCCCACCCCTTTGCCAAGTGGCAGGCTTTCTGTTAGAGAGAGAGTGAGAGAGATAAAACTAAAGAAATGCTCTTCTCTCTTCCCTTATGGCCTGATTCTGCCTCTCTGTTCTCTCTCGCTCTCTTCTTCGGGAACCACTTGTCCTAGTTTCAGCTCTCAGAGGAAGATTTGTGACCTTTTTTCTTTCTCTCTCTCTTTCCTTCCTTCCCTCCCTCTCTTTACCTTTCTCTCTCGCTTACTCCATCCAGATGTTCGTAGGAGAACGATCTATGAGTACCATCGTGTGGAGCTTACGAAGACCAAAATCACCAACTCCACGGCAGTGGAGATGATGCCTCTACCGAGTAAGATGGATTCCTTTGATAGACTTGGTTCATGATATGATATATGATAATGACAACACAAGTAGGCCCCCATGAACTAGTCTAGGTTCTAGATAAAGTCATAGGTGAAACAGAGCTAGAGCTAATAGATGTCAGACTGTATCCCATAATTTCAGGGACACCTGTGAGTCAAAACTCCTATCTTTTAGAAACATCTGTTTTGCATTTAGCAAACTACAACATTCTAGCTATCCACATATGGATTTCTATGTTGGTGTTTTGACACTGGGCATGAATGTATCAAGCGTCTCAGAGTTGGTGTGCTAATTTACGATCAGTTTAGCCTTCTATTCTGAAATGCTTAATACATTGTTTTGCATGATCAACTACAACAATCTAGCAATCTACATATAGATTTCTACATTGAGTTTTGACTGAGTCAGTAGACGTGTGTGTTGTGACGTGTGTGTATTGTAATGTGTGTGTTGTGATGTGTGTGTTATGACGTGTGTGTTGTAGTGTGTGTGTTGTAACGTTTGTGTGTAAATTGTAACATGTGTGTTGTGACGTGTGTGTGTGTGTGTTGTAACGTGTGTATCCTGTTCCCTCCACAGCATGTCTCCAGTTCACCAGCTGTAGCAGCTGCATCTCCTCCCAGATCAACTTCAACTGCAGCTGGTGCCACCGCCTTCGCAGGTCAGACACCCCTCTATACCCCTTATGTCTTTGTCTACATCCCAAATGGTACCCTACTACCAATATGCTCTGGTCAAAAGTAGTGCACTATATAGCAAATAGGGAGCCATTTGGGACACAGACCATCTTTTTATCTTTTTCATCCAACACTCTACCTTTCTGTTTATTCTCCCCTCCATTTCCATCGCTCGCTCAGTCCCTCTATCCTTCTTCTCCCTCCTTTAACTGTTGCTATTAGTTCCAGTCACTCAGTAACTATGATATGTTAGCTAGCTATTGAGTGTGAGGTGTATGTATTGACATGTGGCTATCATATGGAGTCTGATTCTTCCCTATTCCCACTGCTCAGTGTTTGTGTGCCAAATGGCACCCTATTCCCTGTATAGTGCACTCCTTTTAACAGCGCCCTGGACGCTTGTCAAAAGTTGTGCCCTATATAAATAGGGAATAAGTGCAATTTGGGAGGGAGCCAGTGAGTTCTGGTGATGCTCAGTTGTTTTTCCTTCTTGATGGCGTGCAAAGGAAAGGCAGGGAAGGAATGAACAACAGAGGGAGAGAAAAGCATGAGATTCGACCCATTACTCATGAAATCGAGACAGCCGCTCTCTCACACCTACTCTCTCTCTCTCCTTTCTCTCCCCCTTCCCCTTGACCATTTGTCTTTCTATCTTTCACACCCTCGCACAAAAAGGTAAATATTTGGGACAGTGTAGAATGTTATTGGACAGATGGGATATTACCTGCCTGTTGTAAGATGTGAATGATGGAGGTTTGGACAGAGTTGTTGGAGTGTTGTTGGAGCATTGTTTTAGCGTTGGATCGCAGCGTTTGGGTTCAGAAGACAGGGAAGCATAAATTAATTATAAAGCCGAGAATGTGTTCCAGGCATGTTGTTATCCATTAGAGGTTTGTAAAAGTCCAAGTTACAAGCCATTAGTTATCAAGTGCACTGAAAGGTTTCGGCCCTCAGTTCTTGGAAAATGTCTGTTGGACTTAGCGGAGATGATTTGACTACTATTACTCCCCTCCTCCTATGTCTCTACACTTTGGTCGCGTCCCAAATGGCAGCCTACTATTCCCCTATGGACACTGGTAAAAAGTAGTGTACTACAGTGGCTTGCGAAAGTATTCAACCCCCTTGGCATTTTTCCTATTTTGTTGCCTTACAAGCTGGAATTAAAATGGATTTTTTCCTTGATGGCCAAAAAGCTCAATTTTACCTCATCTGACCAGAGTACCTTCTTCCATGTGTTTGGGGAGTCTCCCACACGCCTTTTGGCGAACACCAAACGTGTTTGCTTATTTGTTTCTTTAAGCAATGGCTTTTTTCTGGCCAGTCTTCCATAAAGCCCAGCTCTGTGGAGTGTACGGCTTAAAGTGGTCCTATGGACAGATACTCCAATCTCCGCTGTGGAGCTTTGCAGCTCCTTCAGGGTTATCTTTGGTCTCTTTGTTGCCTCTCTGATTAATGCCCTCCTTGCCTGGTCCGTGAGTTTTGGTGGGCGGCCCTCTCTTGGCAGGTTTGTTTGTTTCCATTTTTTCATAATGGATTTAATGGTACTCCGTGGGATGTTCAAAGTTTCTGATATTTATTTATAACCCAACCCATTATCTGTACTTCTCCACAACTTTGTCCCTGACCTGTTTGGAGAGATCCTTGGTCTTCATGGTGCCTCTTGCTTGGTGGTGCCCCTTGCTTAGTGGTGTTGCAGACTCTGGGACCTTTCAGAACAGGTGTATATATAATGAGATCATGTGACAGATCATGTGACACTTAGATTGCACACAGGTGGACTTTATTTAACTAATTATGTGACTTCTGAAGGTAATTGGTTGCACCAGATCTTATTTATGGGCTTCATAGCAAAGGGGGTGAATACATATGCACGCACCACCTTTCCGTTATTTATTTATTATAATTTTTTTAAACAAGTTATTTTTTTCACTTCACCAATTTGGACTATTTTGTGTATGTCCATTACATGAAATCCAAATAAAAATCATTTTAAATTACAGGTTGTAATGCAACAAAATAGGAAAGATGCCAAGGGGGATGAATAATTTTGCAAGGCTAAAGGAGATAGGAAGCCTTTTAGTGGCCTAAGCATCCATTATGAAACGACCCCATTGTTATTTTAGATCAATCATTTATTCAGAGAGTGACGATGCGCAATTTAGGAGATGTGCCGTACACACACCGGGGCCACTGGGACTTGTGAGGTCACTAAAGGTCAGGGTTTAGCCTTTTCCTCTCCTCTGTCTCCTCTCTCCATCCAACTAATATAATAATAATACAATCATGTGTGCATATATTTGACATATTGGTGGCTTTGGGAATCAAACCAATAATCCTGGCATTGCAAGCACAATGCTCTAACAATTTAGCCATACAGGATCACAGCTGACAATGTATCTGTATTCTGTACCCACCAGAAGAAGACTACTTCTACCCCCTGTGCATCCAACTGAACGCTCTTTATGTGCATCACATCAGCAGTTTATTAGAGCTGCGATGACAATATACGCCTGAATTATAATGATCTAATTACGCTGCGTTTTAATGAGATATAGACGTGTGCGTGCTGCATCACACTGTTAGGGCTCGCTCCGTCCTTTGTATCCTTCAACAACAAACTTCATTTGAAAAGGCGAATGAATGCACAGTTTAAACAAGCCAATTGAAATGCATTGCAGCATTGTTGGGCAGTAGGTTAATGAAAGAAAGACGCTTGTGATTTAAGAGAACGGCCGTAATGAACCCGCTCTCTCCCCCTCTCTCTCTCTCTCTCTCTCTCTCTCTCTCTCTCTCTCTCTCTCTCTCTCTCTCTCTCTCTCTCTCTCTCTCTCTACCTCTGTCTCTCTATCTCTCTATCTCTCTCTCTCTCTACCTCTCTCTCTACCTCTCTCCCTCTCTCTTTACCTCTCTCTCTCTACCTCTCTTTCAATTCAATTCAATTCAAAATACTTTATTGGCATGGCAAGTTAAATTACTTACATTGTCAAAGTATACATATAATAAAAATGGTGGGACCAACAGCAATAATAATAGTAGTAGTGTAAATGGGATTACCATTAGCAGCAACTACAACAACAATATTAATGAGAATAATAATACATTAAAGCAATAGTAGTAGGCCAGTCTCAACCTGACTGAGAAGCCACATGACATGGTATGAAAGCCAAAACTAAACTAAATGGGAAATATTCTTGACATTACAATGCACTTTTCACTGGCTGTCCCTCAGGTTTTGGCAGGAGGACACATATTTTGGCTTTTCACCCAATAAATATGAGATTCTTTCTTCATTTTTTATAGTTTCAAATTCTTTGTACTGAATGATAATTTTGGGAAATAAAGATTCTCTTAGGTCTGAGTATTTGTCACAGTGTAATAGGAAATGCAGCTCTGTCTCTACCTCTCCCCTGGAGCAGAGTGAGCACAGCCTGTCCTCTCTGGGCAGCCAGGTTTACCTGTGATGACCAGTCTCTATAGCCAGACTGTGCTCACTGAGTCTGTACCTAGTCAGTGTTTTCCTCAGTTTTCTATCAGTCACAGTGGTCAGATAGTCTGCCACCATGTACTGTCTGTTTAGAGCCAAATAGCATTGAAGTTTAATTTCATTTTTGGTGGTGTCTTTCCAATAGGTAATATATTTTTATTTTTGCTTTGTGATGATTTGGTTGGGCCAGATTTTCTGAGTGCTGTCCTGAGGCTCTATGGGGTTGGTTTGGGTTAATGAACTGAGCCTCAGAACCAGCTGGCTGAAGGGACTCTTCTCTTGTTTAATCTCTTGACATTGTAGAGCTGTGTGATGGAATGTTTCGGCATCACTTGATTTTAGATGGTTGTAAAATTTGATGGCTCTTTTTTTCTATTCGAATAAGGAGGGGGTATTGGCCCAATTCTGCTCTATATGCATTATTTTGAGTTTTTCTTTGCACTTGCAAAACAGTCTTGCAAAACTCTGCATGCAGTATTTCGATTGGATGTTTGTCCCATTTGGTGAATTCATTATTAGTGTGGACCCCATACTTTGCTGCCATATAGAGCAATTGGTTCTATAACTGATTGGAAAATGTTTAGCCAGATTCTAATTGGAATTTCGATTTTAATGTTCCTTTTAATGGCATAGAATGCTCTTCTTGCTTTGTCTCTCAGCTCGTTCACAGCCATGTGAAAGCTACCTGTGCTGCTGATATTTAGTCCTAGATACGTGTAGTTTTTGGTGTGTTCTAATAGAACTGTGTCCAAATATAATTTATAATTGTTTTTGGAATATCATTATATTCTGGCCTTTTAGGTTAACTGTCAGAGCCTAGGTCTGACAGAACCTGTGCAGATGATCTAGATGCTGCTGTAACCCCTCCTTAGTGGGAGACAGCAGCACCAGGTCATTTGCGTACAGCAGACACTTGATTTCAGTGTTGTGTCTGGTGAGACCAGGTGCTGCAGATTATTCTACTGTTTTTGCCAATTCATTAATGTAGATGTAAATAGTGTTGGACTTATTGAGCAGCCCTGTTTCAGTCCACGTCCCTGAGAGAAGAAGTCTGTTTGCTTGTTGCCAATTTTTTAACAGCACATTTGTTTTTTGTGTACATTGATTTAATAACATCATATGTTTTCCCTCCAATACCACTTTCTATTAGTTTATAAAAAAGACCATTGTGACAAATTGAATCAAATGCTTTATTGAAGTCTACAAAACACGAGTAGATTTCGCCTTTGTTTTGGTTTACTTGTTTGTCAATTAGAGTGTGGAGGGTGTAAATGTGGTCTGTTGTACGATAATAAA
This sequence comes from Coregonus lavaretus, assembly GCF_964263955.1. NCBI lineage: Eukaryota > Metazoa > Chordata > Actinopteri > Salmoniformes > Salmonidae > Coregonus > Coregonus lavaretus. Next base: position 19,740,902 of record NC_139989.1, read on the forward strand.
AAAGAAAAATCAAATCTGACTTCTGCTCAGGATGTTGTGTTCATCAAGGAAATGACGTAGTCTGCTGTTTGTGATACTGCAGAGAATTTTCCCCAAGTTGCTATTAACGCAAATTCCTCTAATTATTTGGGTCAAATTTGTCTCCATTTTTATAGATTGGTGTGATCAATCCTTGGTTCCAAATATCGGGGGAAATACCTGCAGTGAGGATAATGTTGAAGAGTTTGAGTATAGCCAATTTGAATTTGTGGTACCATTCATTTAAAATACCATCAGCACAACAGGCCATTTTGGGTTGGAGAGTGCATAGTTTTTCCAATAATTATTATTCTGTAATTGGGGTATCCACAGGATTATGATATGCTGTTTCAAGGATTTGTCATTTTTACTGTATATATTGTTGTTCTGGGCTCTTTGTTATATTGCTGTAGAGGTTTTCAAAGTGATTTCTCCACATATCCCCATTTTGGATAGCCAATTCCTCATGATGAGGTTTGTTTAATTTATTCAAATTATTCCAGAAGTGGTTTGATTCTATGGATTCCTCAATTACATCCAGCTGATTTCTAATGTGCTGTTCCTTTTTTGTTCTTAGGGTGTGTTTTTTTTGCGTCAGTGTTTCCCCATATTGAAGGCGTATATTTTTGTTGTCTGGTTCTCTGTGTTTTTGATTAGATATATTTCACAATTACTTTCTTAGATTTTTGCAATCATTATCAAATTATATTTTTTGGCTACTAATTGCTTTTTGGTAGATTTCTGTACTGTTTGCACTCTATCTATAGGCCTGTTTAGTACCATGTAATCTCTCTCTCTACCTCTCTCTACCTCTCTCTCCTCTACCTCTCTCTACCTCTCTCTCGCTCTCTCTTTACCTCTCTCTCTCTACCTCTCTCTCTCTACCTCTCTCTCTCTACCTCTCTACCGCTCTCTCACTCGACCTTTCTCTCTCTACCTCTCTCTACCTAACGCCCTCTCTCTCTCTGGGATGCGTAAGAACCTGCTCGTTAGGTACCTGCTCTCCCATGTGTGTCAGGCTAGATCAGCTCATTGGGTCCCTCTGAGGGATGCAAGCTGGGCGCTGGGCTGGGTTGGACAATTAAAAGCAGGTTGGAGCTAATAAAGCATACAAGGCATCCCTATGGACCAGCGACTGGCCGTGGTTGCCAATACTGCCGAGCGCTAATTTGGTGAGAAAGAGACGATCGTTTCGGGATTTGTTTACTCAAACACACAGCTGGTGTGCATCATGAATGTACTATCGAAATGACTGCCGCCACATCAAAGATCAAAGAGATCTTGCGCTTGAATAAGTTGCGGTCACTCTGTGTATTTCATTGAATCACATTGCATGTGTGTGAAGATAGAGTGAGTGTAGTGCCAAGAGTGTAATCATGGTTTCACCATTCCTAAACACTGATAAGCTTAACGTTCGCTATGTAGACCCAGTGAGCTTTAGTAACCCTCAAACCTCTCGTAGTAAATCCATATAATGTCAATAAATATGGCCCATGGGTATAAGATAGACTAAATATCTGTGAATGCACCCGCAATGTAACCGAGACCAATGAGTCTTTTAAACCCAATAAAGAAATGCATCCTCTCTGCCATGAAAGAGGGAGGTGAAAACAAGAAGACCGAACAGAAACCTACTTCCATATGTATTCATTTATATTCAAATGAGGCAGCTCAACCCATTTATAATTAGCAGTGTGGTGGCTGAGTGGACGTTGGAAGGAAGGTCTGTGATGCGTTCCAAATGGCACCCTATTCCCTATATAGTGCACTACTTTTGACCTGGGCCCATAGTGGAATAGGGTGCCATTTGGGATGTTGGATGGCATTGAGGTAAAACCTCAATGAGAAAGGATCCGGAGGGACTGGTCAGACGTGTGTTGCAGTAATATCCTTGGCCTGTCTCCGTCTCTCTCCCTCTCTCCCTCCGCTTCTCCCACGAAAACGGAAGAGAAAAGAGGTGGATTAACTGGAGGAATCTGTCTCAGCTGATTGGACAGATGAGGTGGAATCTTTCTGGCAACAATACAGTGAAATCCGGGCAGTGTGGGCTGATTAGACAGCAGAGGGAGATGGGAATGGACTCCTCTTCTTCTTCCACACGGAGAGCATTACCACATCCACCAGGGTTAATGGGAGTTATAGGACTTGATGGGAATAAGGATGGAGAATTGAGGTTAATACGGCCTGTCTGTAGTGGTGGCTAGTGGGCGGAGATATCCGAGGACGGGCTCATTGTAGCGGCTGGAATGGAATAAATGAAACGGGATCAAACACATGGAAACCATACCGTCCCATATTGCATTCCAGCCATTATAATTGTGTAGAGAAGTAGACGGGTGGATTGTTAGTGGGTCATAGAGGGGCAGGTGTTTGTGAGGTGCATGACATTGGTTTAGCGTTTGTTTACCACCTGCGAGAGAGAGAGAGAGAGAGAGAGAGAGAGAGAGAGAGAGAGAGAGAGAGAGAGAGAGAGAGAGAGAGAGAGAGAGAGAGAGAGAGAGAGAGAGAGAGAGAGAGAGAGAGAGAGAGAGAGAGAGAGAGAGAGAGAGAGAGAGAGAGAGATAGATCCCTCTGTGTCAAAGCAAGAAAATGTCCCTCAAAATTAAGTGAATGTTACATTCTAATGTCAGGAAGAAAGAAAGAGAAGAGAATAAAAGACAGAGGGATAGGGAGGGGGGAGATATGAGGGTTCGCCTGGGGGTCAGTATCTTCACTCACACTCATTATGATCTGTGAACAAGAGGAAGAATGAGCAGTTGCCCTCGATCAAAGGCTAGCCCACAGTTTATGCGTCGCCTCAGGCTGGGAGGCATCACACAGGCATTACCCATTCCCCCTCATCCACTTCACCCCTCTCTCCCTCTTCCCATTCCCCCTCACCCCCTCCACCAACCACTGTACTCTGGACAGTTTGACCCAGTGAACTTCCTCTTCACAAATCCCCCCCATATTCTAATAATCATGGCCTGTTCCCCCTTTGAACTTATTTTGGACTCCCAGACTCCAGACTGAGAGAATGGGGGGGGGGGCTGAGTGGATTATTACATATTATATACATTTTTGAGGGAAAAAAGTATTTGATCCCCTGCTGATTTTGTACGTTTGCCCACTGACAAAGAAATGATCAGTCTATAATTTTAATGGTAGGTTTATTTGAACAGTGAGAGACAGAATAACAACAACAAAATTCAGAAAAACGCATGTCCAAAATGTTATAAATTGATTTGCATTTTAATGAGGGAAATAAGTATTTGACCCCTCTGCAAAACATGACTTAGTACTTGGTGGCAAAACCCTTGTTGGCAATCACAGAGGTCAGACGTTTCTTGTAGTTGGCAACCAGGTTTGCACACATCTCAGGAGGGATTTTGTCCCACTCCTCTTTGCAGATCTTCTCCAAGTCATTAAGGTTTTGAGCCTGACGTTTGGCAACTCAAACCTTCAGCTCCCTCCACAGATTTTCTATGGGATTAAGGTCTGGAGACTGGCTAGGCCACTCCAGGACCTTAATGTGCTTCTTCTTGAGCCACTCCTTTGTTGCCTTGGCCGTGTGTTTTGGGTCATTGTCATGCTGGAATACCCATCTACGACCCATTTTCAATGCCCTGGCTGAGGGAAGGGGGTTCTCACCCAAGATTTGACGGTACATGGCCCTGTCCATCGTCCCTTTGATGCGGTGAAGTTGTCCTGTCCCCTTAGCAGAAAAACACCCCCAAAGCATAATGTTTCCACCTCCATGTTTGACGGTGGGGATGGTGTTCTTGGGGTCATAGGCAGCATGCCTCCTCCTCCAAACACGGCGAGTTGAGTTGATGCCAAAGAGCTCCAGTTTGGTCTCATCTGACCACAACACTTGCACCCAGTTCTCCTCTGAATCATTCAGATGTTCATTGGCAAACTTCAGACGGGCATGTACAGTGGGGAGAACAAGTATTTGATACACTGCTGATTTTGCAGATTGTCCTACTTACAAAGCATGTAGAGGTCATCATAGGTACACTTCAACTGTGAGAGACGGAATCTAAAACAAAAATCCAAAAAAAATCACATTGTATGATTTTTAAGTAATTAATTTGCATTTTATTGCATGACATAAGTATTTGATACATCAGAAAAGCAGAACTTAATATTTGGTACAGAAACCTTTGTTTGCAATTACAGAGATCATACGTTTCTTGTAGGTCTTGACCAGGTTTGCACACACTGCAGCAGGGATTTTGGCCCACTCCTCCATACAGACCTTCTCCAGATCCTTCAGGTTTCGGGGCTGTCGCTGGGCAATACGGACTTTCAGCTCCCTCCAAAGATTTTCTATTGGGTTCAGGTCTGGAGACTCCAGGACCTTGAGATGCTTCTTACAGAGCCACTCCTTAGTTGCCCTGGCTGTGTGTTTCGGGTCGTTGTCATGCTGGAAGACCCAGCCACGACCCATCTTCAATGCTCTTACTGAGGGAAGGAGGTTTTTGGCCAAGATCTCGCGATACATGGCCCCATCCATCCTCCCCTCAATACGGTGCAGTCGTCCTGTCCCCTTTGCAGAAAAGCATCCCCAAAGAATGATGTTTCCACCTCCATGCTTCACGGTTGGGATGGTGTTCTTGGGGTTGTACTCATCCTTCTTCTTCCTCCAAACACGGCGAGTGGAGTTTAGACCAAAAAGCTCTATTTTTGTCCCATCAGACCACATGACCTTCTCCCATTCCTCCTCTGGATCATCCAGATGGTCATTGGCAAACTTCAGACGGGCCTGGACATGCGCTGGCTTGAGCAGGGGGACCTTGCGTGCGCTGCAGGATTTTAATCCATGACGGTGTAGTGTGTTACTAATGGTTTTCTTTGAGACTGTGGTCCCAGCTCTCTTCAGGTCATTGACCAGGTCCTGCCGTGTAGTTCTGGGCTGATCCCTCACCTTCCTCATGATCATTGATGCCCCACGAGGTGAGATCTTGCATGGAGCCCCAGACCGAGGGTGATTGACCGTCATCTTGAACTTCTTCCATTTTCTATAATTGCGCCAACAGTTGTTGCCTTCTCACCAAGCTGCTTACCTATTGTCCTGTAGCCCATCCCAGCCTTGTGCAGGTGTACAATTGTATCCCTGATGTCCTTACACTGCTCTCTGGGCTTGGCCATTGTGGAGAGGTTGGAGTCTGTTTGATTGAGTGTGTGGACAGGTGTCTTTTATACAGGTAACGAGTTCAAACAGGTGCAGTTAATATAGGTAATGAGTGGAGAACAGGAGGGCTTCTTAAAGAAAAACTAACAGGTCTGTGAGAGCCGAATTTCTTACTGGTTGGTAGGTGATCAAATACTTATGTCATGCAATAAAATGCAAATTAATTACTTAAAAATCATACAATGTGATTTTCTGGATTTTTGTTTTAGATACCGTCTCTCACAGTTGAAGTGTACCTATGATAAGAATTACAGACCTCTACATGCTTTGTAAGTAGGAAAACCTGCAAAATCGGCAGTGTATCAAATACTTGTTCTCCCCACTGTATACAGTGGGGGAAAAAAGTATTTAGTCAGCCTCCAATTGTGCAAGTTCTCCCACTTAAAAAGATGAGAGAGGCCTGTAATTTTCATCATGGGTACACGTCAACTATGACAGACAAATTGAGAGAGAAAAAATCCAGAAAATCACATTGTAGGATTTTTTATGAATTTATTTGCAAATTATGGTGGAAAATAAGTATTTGGTCAATAACAAAAGTTTCTCAATACTTTGTTATATACCCTTTGTTGGCAATGACACAGGTCAAACGTTTTCTGTAAGTCTTCACAAGGTTTTCACACACTGTTGCTGGTATTTTGGCCCATTCCTCCATGCAGATCTCCTCTAGAGCAGTGATGTTTTGGGGCTGTCGCTGGGCAACACGGACTTTCAACTCCCTCCAAAGATTTTCTATGGGGTTGAGATCTGGAGACTGGCTAGGCCACTCCAGGACCTTGAAATGCTTCTCTCGAAGCCACTCCTTCGTTGCCCGGGCGGTGTGTTTGGGATCATTGTCATGCTGAAAGACCCAGCCACGTTTCATCTTCAATGCCCTTGCTGATGGAAGGAGGTTTTCACTCAAAATCTCACGATACATGGCCCCATTCATTCTTTCCTTTACACGGATCAGTCGTCCTGGTCCCTTTGCAGAAAAACAGCCCCAAAGCATGATGTTTCCACCCCCATGCTTCACAGTAGGTATGGTGTTCTTTGGATGCAACTCAGCATTCTTTGTCCTCCAAACACGACGAGTTGAGTTTTTACCAAAAAGTTCTATTTTGGTTTCATCTGACCATATGACATTCTCCCAATCCTCTTCTGGATCATCCAAATGCACTCTAGCAAACTTCAGACGGGCCTGGACATGTACTGGCTTAAGCAGGGGGACACGTCTGGCACTGCAGGATTTGAGTCTCTGGCGGCGTAGTGTGTTACTGATGGTAGGCTTTGTTACTTTGGTCCCAGCTCTCTGCAGGTCATTCACTAGGTCCCCCCGTGTGGTTCTGGGATTTTTGCTCACCGTTCTTGTGATCATTTTGACCCCACAGGGTGAGATCTTGCGTGGAGCCCCAGATCGAGGGAGATTATCAGTGGTCTTGTATGTCTTCCATTTCCTAATAATTGCTCCCACAGTTGATTTCTTCAAACCAAGCTGCTTACCTATTGCAGATTCAGTCTTCCCAGCCTGGTGCAGGTCTACAATTTTGTTTCTGGTGTCCTTTGACAGCTCTTTGGTCTTGGCCATAGTGGAGTTTGGAGTGTGACTGTTTGAGGTTGTGGACAGGTGTCTTTTATACTGATAACAAGTTCAAACAGGTGCCATTAATACAGGTAACGAGTGGAGGACAGAGGAGCCTCTTAAAGAAGAAGTTACAGGTCTGTGAGAGCCAGAAATCATGCTTGCTTGTAGGTGACCAAATACTTATTTTCCACCATAATTTGCAAATAAATTCATAAAAAATCCTACAATGTGGTTTTCTGGAGAAGAAAAATCTAAATTTGTCTGTCATAATTGACGTGTACCTATGATGAAAATTACAGGCCTCTCTCATCTTTTTAAGTGGGAGAACTTGCACAATTGGTGGATGACTAAATACTTTTTTTCCCCACTGTATGCAGGTCTACAGAGCTGGATGGCACCACGTATATGTTACTATAATTGACGTTTTAGAGAGTTATTCAATCCATCTTTGATTGTGGTTTATCCCATTAGTGATCCATGTATTGTGTTCATGTTCCTAAGCTCTTCCTGACAATCGTCTCTTCTGGTTTCAGGTGTTCCAGTGGGTTCGACCGCCATCGGCAGGACTGGGTGGATAACAGCTGTCCTGATGAGGTGAATATCATCATGGCTGATGGAAATGACTAGCTTTCTAATATGGATAGTGAGTGAGTGGGGATATGCTGGAATATGTGCATTCATGTGTATCTTCTGTAATGTTTTTGTGTTCGGCTGCCAGGATGATGGATGCCCTGGTCTGTTATGTGCAGGGGGAAAGGGATGACCCAGTTACTCCTTTCACATATTCTGCTCTTACACCCACACACACACACACACACACACAACCACACACACACACACACACACAAAACATACGTATTCTTACATGCATGACAAAGAGGACTCTTGTATTCTGTCTTGCAGACCAAGGACAAAAGCTGTGATATCATCAACACCACACAACTCTATCCATTCACCACCACGTTAGTTGCCAAGACAACACGCCGGAGCAGAGGAGAGACCACTACAGCCGGAGCCTCTTCGTCTACATCCCACTCCCCAACCAGCGTCCCCACTGAAGGTAAGACAACTAACATACTCCCCAAAGCTGACAACTCCAACCAGTGTCTGAGTACTGGTGTGATATGACTTTTTTCTGGTCCAGTCACATGTTCAGGAAAAACTGGGTCGTGTTCAGTTAGCACAAAACTGAAGAAAACTATCAGAAACCGAGTGAAACTATCTGAACTTGTCTGATGAGAAACACTCATTTTCGTTTTCCTTTGCAAAATGTTTTGTTACAGTGTGTCCTAATGAACACGACCCTACCTTTGAACTGAAGGGTAGGCTAATACACAGAAGTCTTGATGGATGTGCTGTTGTGACGTTAAGTAAAACAAAGGACACAGTACCTTTCCTGTGAAGGTACAGGTACTTCATTACAAGTGATGTACTGTATTCTTCGTCTACAATATGTTCTGCCTCTTTCGTAATTTGTTTGGTAATATAACTATCCGGCTAGTTTTCCTTGAGCACCAAATGCACTCCAGATGGCAATAAATGATGCAAGGCATGCCAGCTGTGTTTTACCCAACTAAACAATGTAGATTGAATTAGGACAAAATCTTAGAGATGCATCCACACAGAAACATATTAGTGTTCAGTCCTTTTGGCTGGTTATCCATCTTTTATGACAAGTATAATTATTTTTATACTGACTTTTTAATGATTGATTTGTTGCTGATACAAATGTGTTCAATCATCAGGTATGCTGCCTACAACCCCAGCAAGCAGGGACAGATCGCTGGAATACATGGCCACTCTAAAACAGGGTTTCTCAGCCTCTGTCCCAGGGGCCAAGCGTGTCCGTCCTGAGCTCATGATTAGTCACACAGCAGTAGATAGCTAACGCCAACCTGACTTTGATATCATCTCAAAGATATCAGACACCAATCCCTCCTGGAGAAAAAAAACCCTGGGTCCTTCTGCTGATGTCAGGAAAAACTCTGAAGGTCCTCCCTCCCCCAGAGAGACTGAGTATCAAATGGCACCCTATTCCCTATGTAGTGCACTACTTTTGACAAGGGCCCATAGGGCTCTGGTCAAAGGTAGTGCACTATATAGGGAATAGGATTCCATTTGGGATGCTGCCAAAGACTGAATTGACTACAGATATGTTAATTGCCCTGTTAACAGCTTTCAAGCCATTTATGTATTGAAACAAACAGCTAATTCATCTTTATCAGCTTAACATATTACCCACACACAGTACTGACTTGAATAGGCATCTAGAATTCACCTCGCCTTTACCATTTCATCTTCCCAATGAAAAGTCATATGTTCAACTTAATGTCCATGTCACTATGTGTACAATCACATTATGCACTTTAATCATGACTAGATGCCTATGCGGAGTGTGTTTTCTGCCCGGTAACTGGCACATCCCAGGGTTGATAAGTGACTAATGTGTTAGAATGGGTTGGGATGCCTGGGAGATACACGAAGCCTAATGGATAACTCATAATCTCAAGTATCCACTCTTGTTAACACCCAAGAGAAGGAGGTGTAGCCAGCTAACTGTAGAATCCATTGTAATATGTAACAGCGTGTATTTCTATGCGTGCTGATTTATGTTTTATAGGAATGCATCACTGTATGAATCTGCAACCACAATGAGGAAGGTTAGCTAGATTGATAAATCGAGAGACATACAGTGAGGGAAAAAAGTATTTGATCCCCTGCTGATTTTGTACGTTTGCCCACTGACAAAGAAATGATCAGTCTATAATTTTAATGGTAGGTTTATTTGAACAGTGAGAGACAGAATAACAACAACAAAAATCCAGAAAAACACATGTCAAAAATGTTATTAATTGATTTGCATTTTAATGAGGGAAATAAGTATTTGACCCCCTCTCAATCAGAAAGATTTCTGGCTCCCAGGTGTCTTTTATACAGGTAACGAGCTGAGATTAGGAGCACACTCTTAAAGGGAGTGCTCCTAATCTCAGTTTGTTACCTGTATAAAAGACACCTGTCCACAGAAGCAATCAATCAATCAGATTCCAAACTCTCCACCATGGCCAAGACCAAAGAGCTCTCCAAGGATGTCAGGGACAAGATTGTAGACCTACACAAGGCTGGAATGGGCTACAAGACCATCGCCAAGCAGCTTGGTGAGAAGGTGACAACAGTTGGTGCGATTATTCGTAAATGGAAGAAACACAAAATAACTGTCAATCTCCCTTGGCCTGGGGCTCCATGCAAGATCTCACCTCGTGGACTTGCAATGATCATGAGAACGGTGAGGAATCAGCCTAGAACTACACGGGAGGATCTTGTCAATGATCTCAAGGCAGCTGGGACCATAGTCACCAAGAAAACAATTGGTAACACACTACGCCGTGAATGACTGAAATCCTGCAGCGCCTGCAAGGTCCCCCTGCTCAAGAAAGCACATATACAGGGCCGTCTGAAGTTTGCCAATTAACATCTGAATGATTCAGAGGAGAACTGGCTGAAAGTGTTGTGGTCAGATGAGACCAAAATGGAGCTCTTTGGCATCAACTCAACTCGCCGTGTTTGGAGGAGGAGGAATGCTGCCTATGACCCCAAGAACACCATCCCCACCATCAAACATGGAGGTGGAAACATTATGCTTTGGGGGTGTTTTGCTGATAAGTGGACAGGACAACTTCACGGCATCAAAGGGATGATGGACGGGGCCATGTACCGTCAAATCTTGGGTGAGAACCTCCTTCCCTCAGCCAGGGCATTGAAAATGGGTCGTGGATGGGTATTCCAGCATGACAATGACCCAAAACACACGGCCAAGGCAACAAAGGAGTGGCTCAAGAAGAAGCACATTAAGGTCCTGGAGTGGCCTAGCCAGTCTCCAGACCTTAATCCCATAGAAAATCTGTGGAGGGAGCTGAAGGTTTGAGTTGCCTACGTCAGCCTCGAAACCTTAATGACTTGGAGAAGATCTGCAAAGAGGAGTGGAACAAAATCCCTCCTGAGATGTGTGCAAACCTGGTTGCCAACTACAAGAAACGTCTGACCTCTGTGATTGCCAACAAGGGTTTTGCCACCAAGTACTAAGTCATGTTTTGCAGAGGGGTCAAATACTTATTTCCCTCATTAAAATGCAAATCAATTTATAACATTTTTGACATGCGTTTTTCTGGATTTTTTTGTTGTTGTTATTCTGTCTCTCACTGTTCAAATAAACCTACCATTAAAATTATAGACTGATCATGTCTTTGTCAGTGGGCAAACGTACAGAATCATTAGGGGATCAAATACTTTTTTCCTTCACTGTATTCTTGAAGGGGAATGGAATGGGCTAATATTGCCCTAACAGCCTGTGTCTGTAGCAGTGTATTGTGGTAGAGCAGAATAATTGAGTACGCTCACGGACATTAATAATAGTTCATATGGTAAGATGATCTTTGGTTTGTGGACGCTAAACCTGTAGGATATAGACAGACTCCATATTTTGTTATTGCAGAGTGGTGTTTAACGGTGTCTTAGGTAGTGGTTGGAGTGGTGAGTTACAGTAGGAGTTCTGGTTCCTGTTCTGTAGAACTGGTGCCCGTAGGTTCTGGGTTAAATGGTTCTGGATCCAGCTCCAGTATGTGGTGATCTCTAAAGCAGATGCCCAAGGTTTTGGCTCTGAGTCCACACACTACACAAACATCAGTGGTATCCAGCTCCATTTTTCAGTCTTAGATTATAATTTTTTTATTCTCCTAATCTCTGTTTTACATTTAGTGTTTCAGTCCTTGACCTTTTCTCTTTTATACTCCCATTTCTCTTCTTGGTAGAGATCGCATGGAAATGACAGTCTGGGATTAGAAAAACAACAAAGCTCATGAGGCATTTATAAATTATATTCTTCTAAAATCAATCACTATATATCATTCATTTAAAAGTCAAAACAAAGGAAATCATCTCCCAGATATCACTATTTCTAAAACAAGCCATAGAAAGTTGGTTGCAATTTCAATTTAATCCTCCAGAAACGACAGAACAAATAATGCAACAAATATTGTGCTTAAACTGAAATATACTAATTGACAAAAAAACTTTTTTTTTTGACAAAATGTTTAAAAAGGTATAATCTTTGAAAATGATATCATCGGTAGGACTGGTGGAGTTATGTCGCACATGCAGCTAACAAAAACATATGGAAATGTCTGCTCTACCCAAAATTACAACCAAATAATTGCAGCCTTACCGCAAAAATGGAAGAGGAAAGTGGAAGGAGGAGAAAGTAAGGAACTTGTCTGTCGGCCTTGCATTAAAGAACATAATTGGTTAAGGAAAACTGTGATAAATAAAAAAGTATATCAGTTTCATTTAAGGACCAAATGATTGACAGCCATCCCATATAGATTGCAAAATAGTTGGGAAGATATTTTTGATGTACCGATCCCATGGCAGAGTGTTTATGAACTGATACGCAAAACGACACCGGATTCAAAACTTAGAATCTTTCAATTTAAATTATTATATAAAATTCTTGCTACCATAGAATGTTATTTATATGGGGGATACAATCTTCCCAGCTCTGCAGATTTTCCTGCGAAGAGACAGAATCATTAGATCATTTGTTTTGGTACTGTCCATTTGTAGCTTTTTTTTGGACACAGGTCCAGGAATGGCTAAAGGATTGCAATATTTACCTGGAGCTAACCCTGCAGATAGCACTACTAGGTGATCTGAAAAGTCATAGTCAATCGATCAATAACATAATAATACTATTAGCAAAAATGTTTATTTTCAATTCACAATCTGTAGAAACAATGAGAATAGAAAGGTTCAGAACTTTTGTAAGACATCACAGTACAGTTGAAATATATATGGCAAATAGAAATCCTATATGGATGGTGTTAAATGATAGATGGGAGGTGTTGAATGGAATTGAAGGATGGGACTAATAACAACTAACAACAAACAATAACAAGATAACTAATAATGTAGACACGCTGTGTCCATAATAAGTGTATGGGTTGTAGGTTGGGAGCTTTTGTGAAGGAGCACAGTTTGAAAAATATGGCATATAGAAGCAAACCGGATGGACATCATGAAAATGATCGGAAAGGTTGAGAGTAGAAGAAGTTCAGGAGAAAGAACAAACAAAATGTAATTACTGTAAAATTGACTGTGTCCATAAAATGTAGATAGTGGGTATGGGCTGGAAGTAGAGGCCTAGGCGTTGTTGTTCACTAGTTTACTCCAAGTGGGGAAAGGGTAGCGGGGTTGGAAAGTAATAAAGGGGAATATATATATATTTTTTAAGGATATGTATGTATGTATTTATGTGTGTGTGTACAGTGGGGAAAAAAAGTATTTAGTCAGCCACCAATTGTGCAAGTTCTCCCACTTAAACAGATGAGAGAGGCCTGTAATTTTCATCATAGGTACACATCAACTATGACAGACAAAATGAGATTTTTTTTCTCCAGAAAATCCCATTGTAGGATTTTTAATGAATTTATTTGCAAATTATGGTGGAAAATAAGTATTTGGTCAATAACAAAAGTTTCTCAATACTTTGTTATATACCCTTTGTTGGCAATGACACAGGTCAAACGTTTTCTGTAAGTCTTCACAAGGTTTTCACACACTGTTGCTGGTATTTTGGCCCATTCCTCCATGCAGATCTCCTCTAGAGCAGTGATGTTTTGGGTCTGTCGCTGGGCAACACGGACTTTCAACTCCCTCCAAAGATTTTCTATGGGGTTGAGATCTGGAGACTGGCTAGGCCACTCCAGGACCTTGAAATGCTTCTTACGAAGCCACTCCGTTGCCCGGGCGGTGTGTTTGGGATCATTGTCATGCTGAAAGACCCAGCCACGTTTCATCTTCAATGCCCTTGCTGATGGAAGGAGGTTTTCACTCAAAATCTCACGATACATGGCCCCATTCATTCTTTCCTTACACGGATCAGTCGTCCTGGTCCCTTTGCAGAAAAACAGCCCCAAAGCATGATGTTTCCACCCCCATGCTTCACAGTAGGTATGGTGTTCTTTGGATGCAACTCAGCATTCTTTGTCCTCCAAACACGACGAGTTGAGTTTTTACCAAAAAGTTATATTTTGTAGTGTGTTACTGATGGTAGCCTTTGTTACTTTGGTCCCAGCTCTCTGCAGGTCATTCACTAGGTCGCCCCGTATGGTTCTGGGATTTTTGCTCACCGTTCTTGTGATCATTTTGACCCCACGGGGTGAGATCTTGCGTGGAGCCCCAGATCGAGGGAGATTATCAGTGGTCTTGTATGTCTTCCATTTCCTAATAATTGCTCCCACAGTTGATTTCTTCAAACCAAGCTGCTTACCTATTGCAGATTCAGTCTTCCCAGCCTGGTGCAGGTCTACAATTGTGTTTCTGGTGTCCTTTGACAGCTCTTTGGTCTTGGCCATAGTGGAGTTTGGAGTGTGACTGTTTGAGGTTGTGGACAGGTGTCTTTTATACTGATAACAAGTTCAAACAGGTGCCATTAATACAGGTAACGAGTGGAGGACAGAGGAGCCTCTTAAAGAAGAAGTTACAGGTCTGTGAGAGCCAGAAATCTTGCTTGTTTGTAGGTGACCAAATACTTATTTTCCACCATAATTTGCAAATAAATTCATAAAAAATCCTACAATGTGATTTTATGGATTTTCTTTTCTCAATTTGTCTGTCATAGTTGACGTGTACCTATGATGAAAATTACAGGCCTCGCTCATCTTTTTAAGTGGGAGAACTTGCACAATTGGTGGCTGACTAAATACTTTTTTTCCCCACTGTATGTGTCTGTATATGGGTATGTATGTGTGTATGTGTATATATGTATATGTATGTATGTGTGTATATATGTGTATGTATATATATATATGTGTATGTATATATATATATATATATATATATATATATATATATATATATATATATATATATATATATATATATATATATATATATATATATATATATATATATATACAGTGGGGAGAACAAGTATTTGATACACTGCCGATTTTGCAGGTTTTCCAACTTACAAAGCATGTAGAGGTCTGTAATTTTTATCATAGCTACACTTCAACTGTGAGAGGCTGAATCTAAAACAAAAATCCAGAAAATCACATTGTATGATTTTTAAGTAATATATTTGCATTTTAGTGCATGACATAAGTATTTGATCACCTACCAACCAGTAAGAATTCCGGCTCTCACAGACCTGTTAGTTTTTCTTTAAGAAGCCCTCCTGTTCTCCACTCATTACCTGTATTAACTGCACCTGTTTGAACTCGTTACCTGTATAAAAGACACCTGTCCACACACTCAATCAAACAGACTCCAACCTCTCCACAATGGCCAAGACCAGAGAGCTGTGTAAGGACATCAGGGATAAAATTGTAGACCTGCACAAGGCTGGGATGGGCTACAGGACAATAGGCAAGCAGCTTGGTGAGAAGGCAACAACTGTTGGCGCAATTATTAGAAAATGGAAGAAGTTCAAGATGACGGTCAATCAACCTCGGTCTGGGGCTCCATGCAAGATCTCACCTCGTGGGGCATCAATGATCATGAGGAAGGTGAGGGATCAGCCCAGAACTACAAGGCAGGACCTGGTCAATGACCTGAAGAGAGCTGGGACCACAGTCTCAAAGAAAACCATTAGTAACACACTACGCCATCATGGATTAAAATCCTGCAGTGCACGCAAGGTCCCCCTGCTGAAGCCAGCGCATGTCCAGGCCTGTCTGAAGTTTGCCAATGACCATCTGGATGATCCAGAGGAGGAATGGGAGAAGGTCATGTGGTCTGATGAGACAAAAATAGAGCTTGTTGGTCTAAACTCCACTCGCCGTGCTTGGAGGAAGAAGAAGGATGAGTACAACCCCAAGAACACCATCCCAACCGTGAAAAATGGAGGTGGAAACATCATTCTTTGGGGATGTTTTTCTGCAAAGGGGACAGGACGACTGCACCGTATTGAGGGGAGGATGGATGGGGCCATGTATCGCGAGATCTTGGCCAACAACCTCCTTCCCTCAGTAAGAGCATTGAAGATGGGTCGTGGCTGGGTCTTCCAGCATGACAACGACCCGAAACACACAGCCAGGGCAACTAAGGAGTGGCTCCGTAAGAAGCATCTCAAGGTCCTGCAGTGGCCTAGCCAGTCTCCAGACCTGAACCCAATAGAAAATCTTTGGAGGGAGCTGAAAGTCCGTATTGCCCAGCGACAGCCCCGAAACCTGAAGGATCTGGAGAAGGTCTGTATGGAGGAGTGGGCCAAAATCCCTGCTGCAGTGTGTGCAAACCTGGTCAAGACCTACAGGTAACATATGATCTCTGTAATTGCAAACAAAGGTTTCTGTACCAAATATTAAGTTCTGCTTTTCTGATGTATCAAATACTTATGTCATGCAATAAAATGCAAATTAATTACTTAAAAATCATACAATGTGATTTTCTGGATTTTTGTTTTAGATTCCGTCTCTCACAGTTGAAGTGTACCTATGATAAAAATTACAGACCTCTACATGCTTTGTAAGTAGGAAAACCTGCAAAATCGGCAGTGTATCAAATACTTGTTCTCCCCACTGTATATATATATATAAAATAAAACATGGGGGATTGGAAGTGATGCAGACAATTACATTGATGGAAGTTACAATCTATCTGCAATATTAAGCTGATCTACCCCCAAAAAAGATAAAAAAAAAAAAAAAAAGTCTAAACATTGATGTATCTATACCAGTTTGCCCCTTTAAGACCTTCACTCAGTGAAGTGGCTGAGGTGATGATATGACCACAGATGCATTGAATGCTGGAGAGAGGTGTGAGAGAGGTCCAGCTGAGAGACAAAACTTGTGCAAAGCTGTCATCAAGCCAAAGGGTGGCTATTTGAAGAATCTCAAATAGAAAATATATGTTGATTTGTTTAACACTTCTTTGGTTACTACATGATTCCATATGTGTTATTTCATAGTTTTGATGTCTTCACTATTATTCTACAATGTAGAAAATAGTAAAAATAAAGAAAAACCCTTGAATGAGTAGGTGTATCCAAACTTTTGACTTGTGCTTTACATGATCAAATACAAATCTTAGAATCAACTATTAAAGACTACCAGAACCCACTGTATTTTCCAATTACATTGAATGAACTACAGGACAAAATACAAACCCTCCAACCCAAAAAGGCCTGTGGTGTTCATGGTGTCCTAAATGAAATGATAAAATATACAGACCACAAATTCCAATTGGCTATACTTAAACTCTTTAACATCATCCTTAGCTCTGGTATCTTCCCCAATATTTGGCATGAGGGTCTGCTATACAAATTGATGGAAAGTGGTGTTGGGGCAAAACATACGACATTATAAAATCCATGTACACAAACAACAAGTGTGCGGTAAAATTGTCAAAAAACACACACATTTCTTTCCACTGGGCCGTGGGGTGAGACATGGATGCAGCTTAAGCCCCACCCTCTTCAACATATATATCAACGAATTGGCGAGGGCACTAGAACAGTCTGCAACACCCGGCCTCATCCTACTAGAATCTGAAGTCAAATGTCTACTGTTTGCTGATGATCTGGTGCTTCTGTCCCCAACCAAGGAGGGCCTACAGTAGCACCTAGATATTCTGCACAGATTCTATCAGACCTGGGCCCTGACAGTAAATCTCAGTAAGACAAAAATAATGGTGTTCCAAAAAAGGTCCAGTTGCCAGGACCACAAATACAAATTCCATCTAGACACCGTTGCCCTAGAGTACACAAAAAACTATACATACCTCGGCCTAAACATCAGCGCCACAGGTAACTTCCACAAAGCAGTGAACGATCTGAGAGACAAGGCAAGAAGGGCCTTCTATGCCATCAAAAGGAACATAAAATTTGACATACCAATTAGGATCTGGCCAAACATACTTGAATCAGTTATAGAACCCATTGTCCTTTATGGTTGTGAGGTCTGGGGTCACCAACCAAGAATTTACAAAATGGGACAGACACCAAATTGAGACTCTGCATGCAGAATTCTGCAGAAATGTCCACGTGTACAATGTAAAACACCGAATAATGCATGCAGAGCAAAATTAGGCCGATACCCGCTAATTATCAAAATCCAGAAAAGAGCCGTTAAATTCTACAACCACCTAAAAGGAAGCGATTCCCAAACCTTCCATAACAAATGCCATCACCTACAGAGAGATTAACCTGGAGAAGATAATTACTTGACACATTGGCAGTGGTGTAAAGTACTTAAGTAAAAATACTTTAAAGTACTACTTAAGTAGTTTTTTGGGTATCTGTACTTTACTTTACTATTTATATTTTTGACAACATTTACTTTTACTTCACTACATTCCTAAAGAACATTATGTACTTTTTACTCCATAAATTTTCCCTGACACCCAAAAGTACTCATTACATTTTGAAAGCTTAGCAGGACAGAAAATGGTCCAATTCACTCACTTATCAAGAGAACATCCCTGGTCATCCCTACTGCCTCTGATCTGGCGGACTCAATGATTTGTTTGTAAATGATGTCTGAGTGTTGGAGTGTGACCCTGGCTATCCGTAAATAAAGACATTTGTGCCGTCTGGTTTGCTTAATATAAGGAATTTTAAATGATTCATACTTGTACTTTTACTTTTGATACTTAAGTATATTTTAGGAACTACATTTACTTTTGATACTTAAGTATATTTAAAACCAAATACTTTTAGACTTTTACTCATGTAGTATTTTACTGGTTGACTTTCACTTTTACTTGAGTCATTTTCTGTTAAGGTATGTTTACTTTTACTCAAGTATGAAAATTGGGTACTTTTTCCACCACTGCATATTGGAAAGAATTAACAAAAAAATTGAGCAAACTAGAATGCTATTTGGCCCTAAACAGAGAGTACACAGTGGCAGAATACCTTACCACTGTGACTGACCCAAACTTAAGGAAAGCTTTGACTATGTACAGACTTAGTGAGCATAGCCTTGCTATTGAGAAAGGCCGCCGTAGTTAGATCTGGCTCTCAAGAGAAGAAAGGCCATGTGCACACTGTTACAAAATGAGGTGGAAACTGAGCTGCACTTCCTAACCTCCTGCCAAATGTATGACCATATTAGAGACACATATTTCCCTCAGATTACACAGACACACAAATAATTTGAAAACAAACCTAATTTTGATAAACTCCAATATTGATTAGAGGGAGGGAGGGAGGGAGGGAGGGAGGGAGGGGGAGCGAGAGAGAGAGAGAGAGAGGGAGGGGGAGAGAGAGAGAGAGAGAGAGAGAGAGAGAGAGAGAGAGAGAGAGAGAGAACACAGATCCACAAATAATTCCCTCTCCTGTTCCCAACCCCCCCCCCCCTTCCTCCCTCTCCCTTTCTTATCTGCTGACATTAATATGAACTTCCTCAGTGGAACAGAGGAACAATCAATCATATGCTGTAGTGCTCATTGTCTACTACCCTATCCCTGAGTTCAGATACTGTGTGAAGCAGCTATGAGGATTCTTCACTGTCCCAGTTTAATGTCAGCCTCTGATAATGGTTTATATTCATGACACTCACGGCGCGGGATTGGTCATTGAATTTGATTTCTTGCCTTGCCCTCATACACCTTGTTGCATAGACCGTGACATTTCTTAGATTAGGAAATGGTTGCATACATTAAATGATCTTTGATCTTGGAAATTTAAATGAAAAAAGCCTTTGAAATAGATTTACTCAGTTGAGACCCATTTCAAGGCTCTTTCTAGTTTTGATATGGTGGAATAGCACGCATAGCGTTTTACAGGCTCATGTATATGGAAAATTAGCATAATGTGAATCCTATGGAGTGTAAATTCATATCACCCCTCTCTCAGAGAAGTGGGTCACAGTGAATTTACATGTTTCATAGTTGCTTAACCCCAGACTGCATCTTAGCTGTTGAATTATGCATGGTAGAAGCATTTTATCCAAAACATTCATTTTCATTACAAATAAAGTGTAGAAAATTCACTTTTAACCCAAGATTATCCATATATGAAATAATGGGACATAAAAGGTCAATTTGCTATAAACCTGTGTAATAATCAATTATGATTATTTCCGAATATTTGATTCACATTCTTCACCAGTGTTAAGATCAATAGTTGTTGTTGTTGGCAGGCAGACAGACAGCTCTCTGCTGTGGGCATAGATATCCTATAAGTCATATAATAGACATAGGGATTCTAAATGTAATTCTACGGCTGTAAGGATATCACAAACCACAGACAAACATTTTCTGACCCTCTATACCTCATCCCCTTCTCTGTTTCTGTCTCTCTCTCTCTTTCTTTATTTCTCTTTCTCTCTCTCTCTCTCTCTCTCTCTCTCTCTCTCTCTCTCTCTCTCTCTCTCTCTCTCTCTCTCTGCGTCTCTTTCTCTCTCTTTTCCACAGATGACACCAAGATTGCTCTGCATCTCAAAGACAATGGAGGTAAGCCTCTCTTTTCCTTCCGAGTTCCTTTGACTGGTGACAGTTGTTGTGTTTCTCTGTGCTGCTGCATGTTGTGTACAGCATATGGGGCTCTGTTTACTTCCAAGGCTGCTGTCTGTGTATTTATGGCTGACAGATTGCTTGCCCTAGAAAGCAGATCGCTTTTTGATTTCTGGGGAGGACAGGCCAAGGGAAGGAGCGGCTCTTTGAAGCACCTCATCCAGAGGCTGATTGAAATGGCTAACTGTACCAATGTTCTGGATGGGACTGATCAATCATGGTGTCTAAAATCTAAATTTAATAAATTTTCAATTCAGGCTATAACACAACAAAATGTGGAAAAAGTCAAGGGGTGTGAATACTTTCTGAAGGCACTGTAGTTGTGTCCCATATGGCACCCTATTCCCTATAGTGGACTACTTTTGACCAGGGCCCATAGTAAGTCACTACATAGGGAATAGTTTGCCATTTGGGACACAGAGTTATTCACACCTCTTGACTTTTTCCACATTTTGTTGTGTTATAGCCTGAATTTAAAATTGATTAAATTGAGATTTTGTGTCACTGGCCTACACACAATTCCACCACATAATGTCAAAGTGGAAATTCGAAATTAAAAATAATAATGAAAAGCTGAAATGTCTTCAGTCAATAAGTATTCAACCCCTTTGTTATGGCAAGCCTAAATAAGTTTAGGAGTAAAAGGTTGCTTAACAAGTCACGTAATAAGTTGTATGGACTCAGTGTGCAATAATAGTGTTTAACAAGATTTTTGAATGGCTACCTCATCTTTGTACCCCACACATACAGTGGGGGAAAAAAGTATTTAGTCAGCCACCAATTGTGCAAGTTTTCCCACTTAAAAAGATGAGAGAGGCCTGTAATTTTCATCATAGGTACACGTCAACTATGACAGACAAATTGAGAAAAGAGAATCCAGAAAATCACATTGTAGGATTTTTAATGAATTTATTTGCAAATTATGGTGGAAAATAAGTATTTGGTCACCTACAAACAAGCAAGATTTCTGGCTCTCACAGACCTGTAACTTCTTCTTTAAGAGGCTCCTCTGTCCTCCACCCGTTACCTGTATTAATGGCATCTGTTTGAACTTGTTATCAGTATAAAAGACACCTGTCCACAACCTCAAACAGTCACACTCCAAACTCCACTATGGCCAAGACCAAAGAGCTGTCAAAGGACACCAGAAACACAATTGTAGACCTGCACCAGGCTGGGAAGACTGAATCTGCAATAGGTAAGCAGCTTGGTTTGAAGAAATCAACTGTGGGAGCAATTATTAGGAAATGGAAGACATACAAGACCACTGATAATCTCCCTTGATCTGGGGCTCCACGTAAGATCTCACCCTGTGGGGTCAAAATGATCACAAGAACGGTGAGCAAAAATCCCAGAACCATACGGGGCGACCTAGTGAATGACCTGCAGAGAGCTGGGACCAAAGTAACAAAGCCTACCATCAGTAACACACTATGCCGCCAGAGACTCAAATCCTGCAGTGCCAGACGTGTCCCCCTGCTTAAGCCAGTACATGTCCAGGCCCGTCTGAAGTTTGCTAGAGTGCATTTGGATGATCCAGAAGAGGATTGGGAGAATGTCATATGGTCAGATGAAACCAAAACAGAACTTTTTGGTAAAAACTCAACTCGTCGTGTTTGGAGGACAAAGAATGCTGAGTTGCATCCAAAGAACACCATACCTACTGTGAAGCATGGGGGTGGAAACATCATGCTTTGGGGCTGTTTTTCTGCAAAGGGACCAGGACGACTGATCCGTGTAAAGGAAAGAATGAATGGGGCCATGTATCGTGAGATTTTGAGTGAAAACCTCCTTCCATCAGCAAGGGCATTGAAGATGAAACGTGGCTGGGTCTTTCAGCATGACAATGATCCCAAACACACCGCCCGGGCAACGAAGGAGTGGCTTCGAGAGAAGCATTTCAAGGTCCTGGAGTGGCCTAGCCAGTCTCCAGATCTCAACCCCATAGAAAATCTTTGGAGGGAGTTGAAAGTCCGTGTTGCCCAGCGACAGACCCAAAACATCACTGCTCTAGAGGAGATCTGCATGGAGGAATGGGCCAAAATACCAGCAACAGTGTGTGAAAACCTTGTGAAGACTTACAGAAAACGTTTGACCTGTGTCATTGCCAACAAAGGGTATATAACAAAGTATTGAGAAACTGAATATTGAATATCCTTTTGAGCATGGTGAAGTTATTAATTACACTTTGGATGGTGTATCAATACACCCAGTCACTACAAAGATACAGGCGTATCTACAGAGAAAGGAAACCGCTCAGGGATTTCACCATGAGACCAATGGTGGCTTTAAAACAGTTACAGAGTTTAATAGCTGTGATAGGAGAAAACTGAGGATGGATCAACAACATTGTAGTTACTCCACAATACTAACCCAATTGACAGAGGGAAAATAAGGAAACCTGTACATAATACAAATATTCAAAAACTGTTTGCAATAAGGCACTAAAGTAAAACTGCTAAAATATTGGCAAAGAAATTAACTTTATATCCGGGAATACAAAGCATTATGTTTGGGGCAAATCCAACACAACATATCACTGAGTGCCACTCTTGATATTTTCAGGCATGGTGGTGGCTGCATCATGTTATGGGTATGCTTGTCATCAGCAAGGACTTGTGAGTTTTAGAGAAAATAGCAAACCACAGGCAAAATCCTAGAGGAAAACCTGGTTTAGTCTGCTTTCCAACAGACACTGGGAGACAAATTCACTTTCAGCATGACAATAACCAAGACGACATTGAATGTTCCTAAGCACCTAGTTAAAGTTTTGACATAAATCGGCTTGAAAATCTATGGCAAGATTTGAAAGTGGCTGTCTAGCTGTGATGAGGTGATTGTGAAGGAGTCAGGCGCAGGAGGGTAAATCACAGAATAACAGGATTTATTCTGAACCACAGAGTTACGCAGTAATGCGTCAAAACACTCCAGTGTGCAAAACAGGCGCACTGGAAAATACAAGGCACACAGGGAAATATCCCGGCGATACAAAATACACGGAGCTCCACCGAGCTTCTCTATCCTCCACAATAAACAATCACACACAAAGACAAGGGGGCAGAGGGAACACTTATACAGGTACAGGTGTGTGTAATAAACAAGACAAAACAAATGGAAGGATGAGATGAGGAGCGGCAGTGGCTAGAAGGCCTGTGACGACGAACGCCGAAGCCTCCCCGAACAAGGAGAGGTGGCAGCTTCGGAGGAAGTCGTGACACTAGTAATGATCAACAACCAATTTGACAGAGCTTGAAGAAATATTGTACAATCCAGGTGTGCAAAGCTCTTAGAGACCTACCCAGAAAGACTCACAGCTGTAATCACTGCCAAAGGTGATTCTAACATGTATTGACTCAGGGGATTGAGTACTTATCTAATCAACATATATTAGTGTTTTATTTTTCATTAATGTTTTACAAATGTTAAAATGTTTCTTCCACTTTGACATTACAGTTTTTTATGTAGATCGTTGACAAAAAATTAACAATTAAATCCATTTTAATACCACTTTGTAACACAAGAAAATGTGTAAAATGTCACGGGGTGTGAAAACTTTCTGAAAAAGGTTAGCAGTGCAAAGTGATGTGCATATTGCATCTGGAACAGTTATTCTAAAAGAGTGATCATTTTAAACTGGGCTCAATTTGGCGAGTTGAAAGACAATTTTTTCAGGGTTACAAACCAAAATCGGTCTTCTTTTTGATATACAGATGTTTGATTTAGTTTATTCTGCCTGTTCTTTAGAATTTTCTAAATGGACAATTCCACATTGAATATTGCATGGTGATGAATTACGGCCACAACATCTGTTTGGTGAGTAGGCCTAGGCTTAATGATTCTGGATGAAAATATGTAATTTGTATTTATCAAACTAATGTTTTTGCATATTTTCAATGTGGAACCTGTCTATGTTTAGGGGTTTATAGCCTAGCCCTAGGGTAACCAATTCTAAATGGCACTAGCAGTTTGAGAAGTAGCCTAAGAGGAAAATAGACAGGATGCAGTTATTCCAAAACTGCAGCTCGTTGTTGGAACACATATTTCCCGACTTCAATCAACCAGTCCATTTTGAATTTGTGATAATACTGTCGTCATTTGGCAAGGAATGTAGCTTGTGTATCCCATCAGTTAGATACGTTTTTATACGCATGTATTTCTGTAGGCCAAATGGGAGCTTATGTGCGCACTTGGGATGCGTGTGTAGAGGGAGCGGTGTTGTTAGACAATGTAATGTTTTTAAGGTTTTGGCAATTGAAATGTTCTCAATACTTGGCTTTGGAATTTCAATAAAAAAGCCCTGGAATCATTTCAAGGCCATATTTCATAATGCATTTAATGTTTTTAAAACATTCTAAACCGAAATCCCAAATTGTGATTTAAATTTTTTTTACCGAATCGAAACCGAACCGACCACAAAAAGCACTAATCGCTCAGCACTAGACACAGCCTATGTGGGTGTTAGGGAGGTAGGAAAGGGAGGATGAGGGGAAGGTGTTCAAGAACATGGACACGTGGGAGAGAGCGTCATAGTTGCCTTTACGTTGAATTAACGCTATCTCAGAGTGTTGGTGTAACAGGACAGAAGACTGAGGTTCAATGTGAATGTCAGTAAGTTCTTGAAAAAACTGCTCTCAAAACTGGTGCGTTAACCAAAATTCATAGATCATTAATTTGGCCTTGTTGCCTCCACTTTGAAAATGTATTGTTTTAATGGGGACCCTCTACAAATGAACTCAGTGTCAGCAGGAATTTGATGGGGATTCCAGTGAGGGGGATTTCAATAGAGGCAGGTGTGGTCAACAACCTCCCTCACATTTCCATTTAAAATTAGACAGGAAGCTACAACCGGTATATGGCCCACTCTGCACTCTGCTACCTGCACACCTCAACACAGAAGGGTATCTATTTTTAAAAATGATTTGAAGTTTTCTGCTGTTTAGCTTCACCCACACTGTGTTTAGTTTGTGTGTGCGTCTTTGAGTGTGAGAGAGTGACATTTGAATTCCAAAATGAGTCCCGACTTTATCACTTCCAGAGCACTCAAATATTTAATTTCCTGTTGGAGAGGAATTGGAAATCTCTTATAGTCCTTTCATTGCCCAAACATTGCCTATCTCACTTGCTGACTTGTGGGACAGCCTCTTCCCAGAAGCCTGGGGTATCAGCCATACAAGAGGACATCTCTGCGTGCACATTTTAATTTTGGAGAGACCAGGCCTGTTTCACAGGATGTGTCCTATTTTTCCTGTATAGTGCACTACTTTTGACCAGGGATCATAGGACTCTGGTCAAAAGTAGTGCACTATGTAGGGAATATGGTGCCATTTGGGATGCAAGCACCGTGTGGGAAGCGTGCTGGGAAGGGATTTGGGCTTAAGGTGACAGCCTAATGGGACGGAACGAGCCAATGTGATCATCTTGAGATCATACTGAAACCACATACAGCCAAAGGCTGCTGCAGCCCAAATCACACCATGTTGTATTTAGGTGCACAGTGTGTTTGTGAGAGATTACAACCACAAACCAGTCTCACGTACACAGTATCCAAGCCATGTGACTGCTATATGGAGAGGCTGTCTAAAGTAATGGTAGCTGTGGCTGCCAGTGGAGGTTGCTGAGGGAATGATGGCCCATAATAATGTCTGGAACGGAGCAAATGGAATGGCATCAAACACATGGAAACCACATAATTCCGCTCCAGCCACTACCACATGGCCGTCCTCCCCAATTAAGGTGCCACCAACCTCCTGTGGTGGCCGCTGGTCTAGCCCTATGGGACTCCCAATCACGTCCGGTTGTGATACAGCCTGGAATTGAACCAAGGGGTCTGTAGTGATGCCTCAAGCACTGAGATGCAGTGCCTTAGTCCGCTGCGCCACTCGGGAGCCCCAATCTTGCTACAACCTACGAATGAAAGTTTACAAAGTTTACAGGTCGAGAAAAATTTGAGTAGTCAAGGTGACAGACGTTGACACATTCAATACCTCCTTGCACGCTCTTGCATGCATCTAGCTGATTTAGGGTGTAATCATTGGTCCAACAGTTGCAAACAAGAGTTTCTATTGGGCAAATTCAGGTATGTTTATCCACGTTTCGTTCCGTTTGCTACTGTATAAGAAACGTTTTTCAACAGAATCGGCAGAATGAATACACCCCTTATCACACACAAACACAGTTCACTTTCATAGCAGCCACATACAAACAGTATGATCCCTTAGATCGTTGTATAATTCCTTCTCGCATCTACACGCTCTCCTCCTCTCAACTTTTCCTTTTGCTTGTGGACTTCAGTGCACAGCACATCAGCTGTCTGTGACCAATTGAAAAAACCTTTCCAAGCCTAACCTTCATATGATAACCGCTAACCGCTACACACAGGCTACATCGTTGTCACCATATTAGCTAACGTCATAGTCTAGTCAACATACAGTTGAAGTCGGAAGTTTACATACACTTAGGTTGGAGTCATTAAAACTCGTTTTTCAACCACTTCACACATTTCTTGTTAAAAACTATAGTTTTGGCAAGTCGGTTAGGACATCTACTTTGTGCATGACACAAGTAATTTTTTCAACAATTGTTTACAGACAGATTATTTAACTTATTATTCACTGTAAGACAATTCCAGTGGGTCTGAAGTTTACATACACTAAGATGACTGTGCCTTTAAACAGCTTGGAAAATTCCAGAAAATGATGTCATGGCTTTAGAAGCTTCTTATAGGCTAATTGACATCATTTGAGTCAATTGGAGGTGTAGAGTAAGGGGAAAAAGTATTTGATCCCCTGCTGATTTTGTACGTTTGCCCACTGACAAAGACATGATCAGTCTATAATTTTAATGGTAGGTTTATTTGAACAGTGCGAGACAGAATAACAACAACAAAATCCAGAAAAACGCATGTCAAAAATGTTATAAATTGATTTGCATTTTAATTAGGGAAATAAGTATTTGACCCCTCTGCAAAACATGACTTAGTACTTGGTGGCAAAACCCTTGTTGGCAATCAGTGGTCAGACGTTTCTTGTAGTTGGCCACCAGGTTTGCACACATTGTAAGTCGCTCTGGATAAGAGCGTCTGCTAAATGACGTAAATGTAAATGTAAATCTCAGGAGGGATTTTGTCCCACTGCTCTTTGCTATGGGATTAAGGTCTGGAGACTGGCTAGGCCACTCAGGACCTTAATGTGCTTCCTCTTGAGGCATTCCTTTGTTGCCTTGGCCGTGTGTTTTGGGTCATTGTCATGCTGGAATACTCATCCACGACCCATTTTCAATGCCCTGGCTGAGGGAAGGAGGATCTCACCCAAGATTTGACGGTACATGGCCCCGTCCATCGTCCCTTTGATGCGGTGAAGTTGTCCTGTCCCCTTAGCAGAAAAACACCCCCAAAGCATAATGTTTCCACCTCCATGTTTGACGGTGGGGATGGTGTTCTTGGGGTCATAGGCAGCATTCCTCCTCCTCCAAATGTTGTGGAAATTTGTCACTATACTTTATTAACAATCAAAGTTCTTACAGAGTTTTTGTTGAATCAAGATTTACTTTATTGAATTTCAATAAAAGGAAGCTGGTCTGCAGAGTAGCCTCCCCTGCCCTCTCTCCATTTTATATAGTGCCCTCCACACACCCTAGCTTTATAATCCCTCCCTCTTCAGTTTCCCGCTCTTTTATTGCTCTGCCCACTCCCTTTGTCTATGGTGGTGGCTAAATTCGACTTTCATTCAGTTCAGAATCAATAGTAATACCATCAATCAATCTGTTATCTTGCAAAAACACTCATGTTTAGTTTAAACTCTGTTCAACCCCGGCTCTCCCGGGCTTGACCTGAAGACCGATTGTTGGACATGACAGGTCCCTAAATCCTTGAAACATACACAAACCCCCACACACACAGTGAAATTATCCAATTAAGTTCCTGGCCCAATAACAAAGAACTCTAACTCTATGTTCGTGATTAACCCAGTTTTATCTCACAGTCCACTAAAAAATCTCCATCACAAACATGGCGAGTTGAATTGATGCCAAAGAGCTCGATTTTAGTCTCATCTGACCACAACACTTTCACCCAGTTCTCCTCTGAATCATTCAGATGTTCATTGGCAAACTTCAGACTTCATGTATATGTGCTTTCTTGAGCAGGGGGACCTTGCGGGCGCTGCAGGATTTAAGTCCTTCACGGCGTAGTGTGTTACCAATTGTTTTCTTGGTGACTATGGTCCCAGCTACCTTGAGATCATTGACAAGATCCTCCCGTGTAGTTCTGGGCTGATTCCTCACCGTTCTCATGATCATTGCAACGCCACGAGGTGAGATCTTGCATGGAGCCCCAGGCCGAGGGAGATTGACAGTTATTTTGTGTTTCTTCCATTTACGAATAATCGCACCAACTGTTGTCACCTTCTCACCAAGCTGCTTGGCGATGGTCTTGTAGCCCATTCCAGCCCTCAATCTTGTCCCTGACATCCTTGGAGAGCTCTTTGGTCTTGGCCATGGTGGAGAGTTTGGAATCTGATTGATTGATTGCTTCTGTGGACAGGTGTCTTTTATACAGGTAACAAGCTAAGATTAAGAGCACTCCCTTTAAGAGTGTGCTCCTAATCTCAGCTCATAACCTGTATAAAAGACACCTGGGAGCCAGAAATCTTTCTGATTGAGAGGGGGTCAAATACTTATTTCCCTCATTAAAATGCTAATCAATTTATAACATTTTTGACATGTGTTTTTCTGGATTTTTTTGTTGTTATTTTGTCTCTCACTGTTCAAATAAACCTACCATTACAATTATAGACTGATCATGTCTTTGTCAGTGGGCAAACGTACAAAATCAGCAGGGGATCAAATACTTTTTTCTCTCACTGTAAATAGGCCCGTTTAATTTTGTCTGGCTTGCCGTTCCAAATAAAATTGAATATTTTTTTCTGATATAATTTCAATAACTGTTCGCTCGGCGTAGGCAAGACCATAAGCAAATAGGTAAACTGGGATAATACTAAAGAGTTAATCAGGGTGATTTTTCCACAAATTGACAGGTATTTTCAAATAAACCTACCATTAAAATTATAGACTGATCATTTCTTTGTCAGTGGGCAAACGTACAAAATCAGCAGGGGATCAAATACTTTTTTCCCTCACTGTACCTGTGGATGTATTTCAAGGCCTACCTTCAAACCCAGTGCCTCTTTGCTTGACATCATGGGAAAATCAAAAGAAATCAGCCAAGACCTCCGAAAAAAAATGGTAGACCTCCACATGTCTGGTTCATCCTTGGGAGCAATTTCCAAATGCCTGAAGGTACCATGTTCATCTGTACAAACAATAGTACACAAGTATAATCACCATGGGACTACGCAGCAATCATACCGTTCAGGAAGGAGACAAACGTACTTTGGTGCGAAAAGTGCAAATCAATCCAAGAGCAACAGCAAAGGACCTTGTGAAGATGCTGGAGGAAAACAGGTACAAAAGTATCTATATCCACAGAAAAAAAATGAGTCCTATATCGACATAACCTGAAAGGCCACTCAGCAAGGAAGAAGCCACTGCTCCAAAACTGCCATAAAAAAGCCAGACTACGGTTTGGAACTGCACATAGGGACAAAGATCGTACTTTTTGGAGAAATGTCCTCTCGTCTGATGAAACAAAAATAGAACTGTTTGGCCATAATGACCATCGTTATGTTTGGAGGAAAAAAGGGGTTGCTTGCAAGCCGAAGAACACCATCCCAACCATGAAGCACGGGGGTGACAGCATCATGCTGTGGGGGTGCTTTGCTGCAGGAGGGACTGGTGTACTTCACAAAATAGATGGCATCATGAGGAAGGAAAAGTGTGTGGATATATTGAAGCAATATCTCAAGACATCAGTCAGGAAGTTAAAGCTTGGTCGCAAATGGGTCTTCCAAATGGACAATGACCCCAAGCATACTTCCAAAGTTGTGGCAAAATGGCTTAAGGACAACAAAGTCAAGGTATTTGAGTGGCGATCACAAAGCCCTGACCTCAATCCTATAAAACATTTGTGGGCAGAACTGAAAAAGCGTGTGCAAGCAAGGAGGCCTTTGAACCACACTCAGTTACACCAGCTCTGTCAGGAGGAATGGGACAAAATTCACCCAACTTATTGTGGGAAGGCTACACAAAATGTTTGACCCAAGTTAAACAATTTAAAGGCAATGCTACCAAATACTAATTGAGTGTATGTAAACTTCTGACCCACAGGGAATGTGATGAAATAAATAAAAGCTGAAATAAATAATTCTCTCTACTATTATTCTGACATTTTACATTCTTAAAATAAAGTGGTGATCCTAACTGACCTAAGACAGGGAATTTTTACTAGGATTAAATGTCAGAAACTGTGAAAAACTGAGTTTAAATGTATTTGGCTAAGATGTATGTAAACTTGCGACTTCAACTGTAGCTACTAGAACTAACGCGTTAGTAAACACGCTACAATCATGCAGTACAGTGTACATTCAGCAAGCAGTTTAGCAGTTACACCGGCGGGCCCCCGTGGCAATACATTTATAAAACCAAAAGCTTAGCTTGACTTGGAAGAGTTCCAGTGTTGGATAGCCATAGCCAGCTAGCTAACATAGCATCACTCTCTGTTTGGGCCGGGTGTTTCACTAGGCTAAACTAGCTAGCTGCATTTGCTAGCTAATTAAGTGAAAGTGAAAGTGAAAGTGAAAAACTTAAAACGAAATATAGCTAGCTCCCTCTCTTTCTCTCTCGCTCTTGCTTCTCCTTCATTTTTGAAGAAATAATTTTGTCCAAACTGTTAAACTATTGTTCTTCTCTCTCTTTGAGTCAACTACACCACATGTTATGCACTGCAGTGCTAGCTAGCTTTCAGTACTGTATTCATTCTATAATCCTTTGATTGGACAACATCAGTTCATGCTGCAAAAGCTCTGATAGGTTGGAGGACGTCCTCCGGAAGTTGTCATAATTACTGTGTAAGACTATGGAAGGGGGTGAGAACCACGATCCTCCTAGGTTTTGTATTGAAGTCAGTGTACCCAGAGGAGGACGGAAACTAGCTGTCCTCCGGCTACACCATGGTGCTACCCTACAGAGTGCTGTTGAGGATACTATAGACCTTCATTGCAAACCAATGTGTTTTAATCAATTATTTGGTGACGTGAATATATTTAGTATAGTTTTATCTAAAAAGGATAACTTTTTTTAATGTTTCACAATTTAAATGTTTTATGAAATTCACTGAGGAGGATGTCCTCCCCTTCCTCCTCTGAGGTGCCTCCACTGACCTGGAACCAAAAAGGGTTCTGCTATGGGGACAGCTGAACAACCCTTTTGGAACAGTTTTTTTCTAAAAGTGTACTGTGTCGGTATAGGTTTGCATCTGGCTTAAAGGCCTTTGACACAAACTCTATCTTCCCCCACTGTCATCTACTCTCACTATCTGTTCATTCAAATCTGAAAATACCACCAAAAACAAATCTTAAGCAATGCTAGCTGTGTATTTAGTATTTCATATCTAGTGCATCTCATCCATTCCACTTTGTACCCATCGTCTCTCTGTATCGTGTCCCAGCTATGGGCTTGTTTTTAGTGTAATTTCTATCAGATCCATCAGTGTGTGTGTCCTTTAACCTTGGGAAACACGGAGCATGGCAGAAAACGCTAAGGCGATTAGCCACGGCTAAGTGATAAGATAAGGGACAATAGGGATGTACCGTACTGTCTCACTGCAGAGGCTACTCTAAGAGGACAGGACACTCCTTATCCTCCATTTAAAAGCAGGATGAGAAATAGGCTCTCTCTCCCTTTGAATCTAGCAGAATGAATCAGTCTGCATCGCCAATGGCACCCTATTCCCTATATAGCACAGTACTTTTGACCTGAGCCATATGGAAAAGGGTGCCATTTGGGACACAACCTCAGCATATGTGCTGATTAGCCTTGCTAGACACATTAACCAGGTGAGAGGATGGCTGTGGCCCTGTGACACTGTATTGTCAGTAATGTGGTGCTAAAAGGGATAGCGTGGTCTGGGTCCACACGGTCATTCAATTAATCTTCTCTCCCCAAACTCTAATGTGTTTTTATTGCTGTCTGAAGGCTCAGTAAGCAGGTTAATGTGTTGAGAGCGTTTATGAGGAGGACACAGCGTGATTGATCATAGGGAGATGGTTCAATGTTGGACTCCAGCTATGTCAGCCGTGTCGTGACGTGACTTTGCTTCTTTAGACTGAATAAACAATTAACTAAGACCATGCACATGTCCACCTTTCAAGGCTATGCAAGCAGTAGCAGAGGAATATTCACCCATTTTCATGATTGAGACACTGTGGAGGCTGTTGAGGGGAGGACGGCTCATAATAATGGCTGGAATGGAGTAAATTGAATGGTATCATTCCGTTTATTCCCTTCCAGACATTACTGATGTACTTCAATGTAAAACGCCACCACTTGTAACTATGTTTTTCAAGCTATTGTTTTTGCCAGCTTTCAGCTGTGTGACCCAATGTGGATAATATGTAGATTGATACACACCCCTGTCTCTACAGCCCAAGTGGCTTAGATGTGCCTCCCCTTACGGAAAAATAAACAACATGATTTTCACATGTCATTTTATGGTAAGTTAATGTGACAACATGGGGATGCAAAATTTCAACATGTGAAACCATGAAACTACATGTGACAACATTTGAGCACATGTAAAAACCCAGGTGTCAAATGTCATTGAGAATATTTTACTTTAAAATACATAATTTACATTAATTCAATCAGTCATGGTCCCCTGCAGGTTTTGTCTAGTTCCAGGGATGTCCCCAAGAAGGTTTTTAGAACGTTGTGTCATGGTCCACTGGATTACTTGGGACTCAACCTTTTGGGATTTGAACTCACAACCTCTTGGTTGCTAGGTACCTGAAGTTCCTGCTACATCACCAAGTCTGTGGACATAATGGCGATTGCCTATACATATTGCCAAGAATACATTTTAACACTTTGCTTAAAATATACTTGAAGGTATTACTTCTATAAAATGACAGTATGCTGCTGTATTCTGATTTCAATAAGCTAGCCGACACCCACATAGCTAATGTTTTGGCGGTATCGGAAGTGGAACTGCATTGGAGCTGTCAAATCGGTGAGCAGCTGCTCTTGTGATCGTTGTCATGAAGCCACACCCTTCCCATTGGCGTTAGAAGTTCAGAATGATAATTTACATTTGTTTGGTCAAAACAGTAGGATAAATACACATGTAGGTAGAAATAATGACGCTTAAATTGAAAATCATTCAACAAAATAATGAGGATTTCTATCAGTCTAATCGAGGTGTAGATTACTTCTCACATTCCAGTATTCAAACTTGTAAACAAGACTGCATGGGATTTCTCTTAATGCGACTCCGTGCTGCCAATGGCAATGTCCAATTTAGGAATAATGCCGGGAGCCGCTTGTGAATTTAACAGCTCTAACGCAGTTCCACCTCCGACACGTCAAAACATCAGCTATGTGGATGTCGGCTGAAGTGGATCTAAACAAATCAGGCCCTAGTGTTTTATTTTTATTTTGTATTATTTTGTACTGTGAGCACACTCACCCTTATCTAGGATTTGAACTTAAAACCTGGGATTTGAATTTTTCAACCCAATATATTGAATATAAGGTAATATCATCACTGCACTTTGATTGGTGTGGGCAATGTACTGGTGGGATACTTTAGCATATTTGGGGAGCAATACATGCCAGTAACCTACTATGCCTTCACTGACTCTTCTGTTGACTACATGCAGCATTACTTGCTGATTGGCAGCATACTGTAGCAGCGGCAGCCTATCAGATTATTGCAGGTGTGTGTGATGAGGTGATGTTGAAGGAGTCAGGTGCAGGAGGGTAAATCACAGAATAACAGGCTTTATTCCGTAAATACAGAGTTACGCAGTAATGCGTCAAAAACACTCCTGTGCGCAAAACAGGCACACTGGAAAATACAAGGGACATGGGGAAATATCCAGACGATACAAAATACACAGAGCTCCAATGAGCTTCACTATCCTCCACAATAAACAATCACACACAAAGACAAGGGGGCAGAGGGAACAATTATACAGGTACTGATGAGGGGTGTGTAATAAACAAGACAAAACCAATGGAATGATGAGATGAGGAGCGGCAGTTGCTAGAAGGTCGGTGACGACGACCACCTGGCCGAACAAGGTGAGGAGACAGCTTTGGAGGAAGTCGTGACAGTACCCCCCCCCCCCCCCCCTTGACGCGCAGCTCCAGCAGAGCGCCGACACTAGCCTCGGGGACAGCCAGGAGGACGCGGAGCATGGTGAGCCGGATGGCGACAGTGGAAATCCCGCAACAAGGAGGGATCAAGGATATCCCTCACCGGGACCCAGCACCGCTCCTCCGGACTGTACCCCTCCCAATCCACGAGGTATTGAAGGCCCCCCACCCAACGGCTCGAATCCAGGATGGAACGGACGGAGTACGCCGGGGCCCCCTCGCCGGGGGCGGAGGGACCTCCCGCACCTCAGACTCCTGGAGCGGACCAGCCACCACCGGCCTGAGGAGAGACACATGAAACGAGGGGTTAATACGGTAATCTGGAGGGAGTAGTAACCTATAGGTAACCTCGTTTATTCTCCTCAGGACTTTGAATGGCCCCACAAACCACGGGCTCAGCTTCCGGCAGGGCAGGCGGAGGGGCAGATTCCGGGTCGAGAGCCAGACCCGATCACCCGGTACAAAGACCGGGACCTCACTGCGGTGGCGGTCAATATTGGCCTTCTGGCAACGCACGGCGCGCTGGAGGTGGACGTGAGCAGCGTTCCTCGTCTCCTCCGCACGCTGAAACCAGTCGTCCACCGCAGGAGCTTCGGTCTGGCTCTGATGCCACGGTGCCAGAACCAGCTGATAACCTAAAACACATTGAAATGGCGATAGGTTAGAGAGAGTTCTGGGCATATTCGGCCTATGGCAAGAACACCGACCACTCCCCCGGCCGGTAAGGCAGTAGGACCGCAGGAACCTACCCGCATCTTTATTCACCCGTTCCACCTGCCCATTAGACTCGGGGTGAAACCCAGAGGTCAGGCGGCCCGAGACCCCCAGACCCTGGATGTGAACTGGGGACCCCGGTCAGACACTATGTCCTCTGGCACCCCGTAGTGCCGGAAGACGTGAGTAAACAGGGCCTCCGCAGTCTGCAGGGCCGTGGGGAGACCGGGTAGAGGAAGGAGGCGGCAGGCTTTTGAAAAGCGATCCACAACGACCAGGATGGTGGTGTTGCCCTGAGAGAGGGGAAGATCAGTGAGAAAGTCAATACACAGGTGGGACCATGGCCGTTGTGGAACTGGTAAGGGCTGTAACTTACCCGCTGGGAGGTGCCTAGGTGCCTTGCTCTGGGCGCACACCGAGCAGGAGGAGACATACACCCTCACGTCCTTAGCCAAGGTAGGCCACCAGTACTTTCCGGTCAGGCAACGCACTGTACGGCCGATACCTGGGTGAACAGAGGAGGGGGACGTGTGTGCCCAATAGATTAGACGGTCACGGACAAGAGACGGCACGTACTGCAGCCCAGCTGGACACTGAGGTGGAGATGGCTCTGTGTGTAACACCCGCTCTATGTCCGCGTCCAAGAATAGGGCCCACCTGGCCTGGCGAGGGTTCATCCTCCTCGATGCCCGGATGTACTCCAGGTTACAGTGGTCTGTCCAGATGAGGTAAGGGTGTTTCGCCCCCTCGAGCCAGTGCCTCCACACGGTCAGGGCTCTGACAACAGCCAACAGCTCCCGATAACCAATGTCGTAGTTCTGCTCCGCTGGGCTGAGCTTCTTTGAGAAAAAGGCACAGGGGCGGAGCTTGGGTGGCATGCCCGAGCGTTGAGATAGGACAGCGCCTATCCCTACCTCGGACGCATCCACCTTCACTACGAACGGTAGTGATGGATCGGGATGGGCCAGTACCGGGGCTGAGGTGAACAGAACCCTCAGGTTACTGAAGGCCCTGTCAGCCTCAACAGACCAGCGGAGCCGGGAAGGCCCATCCTTCAACAGAGATGTGATGGGAGCTGCGACCTTGACAAAGCCCTGGATAAACCTCCGATAGTAGTTTGCAAAGCCTATAAAGCGCTGCACATCCTTTACCGTGGTTGGAGTCGGCCAATTACGCACAGCTGTAATGCGATCTCCCTTCATCTACACACCTGAGGTGGTAATGTGGTATCCGAGGAAGGAGACTGGCTGTTGGAAAAACAGACACTTTTCTACCTTGGCATAAAGGTCATGTTCCAACACTTGGCCCAGTACTTTGCGAACCAGGGACACATGCTCGGCGTGCGTAGCGGAATACACCAGAATGTCATCGATGTAGACCACTACACCGCGACCCAGCTTGTCCCGAAACACCTCGTTCACAAAGGACTGGAAGACTGATGGAGCATTCATCAAACCGTACAGCATCACCAGGTATTCGTAATGCCCCGTGGTTATGCTGAATGCTGTCTTCCACTCGTCCCCCTCTCGGACACGCACCAGGTTGTACGCACTCCGGAGATCTAATTTTGTGAAGAAGCGCGCCCCATGCATTGACTCGATTACCGATGGAATGAGGGGTAGAGGATAACTATAACGTACAGTGAGGGAAAAAAGTATTTGATCCCCTGCTGATTTTGTACGTTTGCCCACTGACAAAGAAATGATCAGTCTATAATTTTAATGGTAGGTTTATTTGAACAGTGAGAGACAAAATAACAACAAAAAAATCCAGAAAAACGATTTCCATTTTAATGAGAGAAATAAGTATTTGACCCCCTCTCAATCAGAAAGATTTCTGGCTCCCAGGTGTCTTTTATACAGGTAATGAGCTGAGATTAGGAGCACACTCTTAAAGGGAGTGCTCCTAATCTCAGCTTGTTACCTGTATAAAAGACACCTGTCCACAGAAGCAATCAATCAATCAGATTCCAAACTCTCCATCATGGCCAAGACCAAAGAGCTCTCCAACGATGTCAGGGACAAGATTGTAGACCTACACAAGGCTGGAATGGGCTACAAGACCATCGCCAAGCAGCTTGGTGAGAAGGTGACAACAGTTGGTGCGATTATTCACAAATGGAAGAAACACAAAAGCACTGTCAATCTCCCTCGGCCTGGGGCTCCATGCAAGATCTCACCTTGTGGAGTTGCAATAATCATGAGAACGGTGAGGAATCAGCCCAGAACTACACGGGAGGATCTTGTCAATGATCTCAAGGCAGCTGGGACCATAGTCACCAAGAAAACAATTGGTAACACACTACGCCGTGAAGGACTGAAATCTTGCAGCGCCCGCAAGGTCCCCCAGCTCAAGAAAGCACATATACAGGCCCGTCTGAAGTTTGCCAATGAACATCTGAATGATTCAGAGGAGAACTGGGTGAAAGTGTTGTGGTCAGATGAGACCAAAATGGAGCTCTTTGGCATCAACTCAACTCGCCGTGTTTGGAGGAGGAGGAATGCTGCCTATGACCCCAAGAACACCATCCCCACCGTCAAACATGGAGGTGGAAACATTATGCTTTGGGGGTGTTTTTCTGCTAAGGGGACAGGACAACTTCACCACATCAAAGGGAGAATGGACGGGGCCATGTACCGTCAAATCTTGGGTGAGAACCTCCTTCCCTCAGCCAGGGCATTGAAAATGGGTCCTGGATGGGTATTCCAGCACGACAATGACCCAAAACACGGCCATGGCAACAAAGGAGTGGCTCAAGAAGAAGCACATTAAGGTCCTGGAGTGGCCTAGCCAGTCTCCAGACCTTAATCCCTGTGGAGGGAGCTGAAGGTTCGATGTTGCCAAACGTCTAGCTCGAAACCTTAATGACTTGGAGAAGATCTGCAAAGAGGAGTGGGACAAAATCCCTCCTGAGATGTGTGCAAACCTGGTGGCCAACTACAAGAAACGTCTGACCTCTGTGATTGGCAACAAGGGTTTTGCCACCAAGTACTAAGTCATGTTTTGCAGAGGGGTCAAATACTTATTTCCCTCATTAAAATTAAAATCAATTCATAACATTTTTGACATGCGTTTTTCTGGATTTTGTTGTTGTTATTCTGTCTCTCACTGTTCAAATAAACCTACCATTAAAATTATAGACTGATCATGTCTTTGTCAGTAAGCAAACGTACAAAATCAGCAGGGGATCAAACAATATTTTTCCCTCACTGTATTGTCCCCTTGTTCAGTGCTCGGTAATCAATGCACGGGCACAGACCTCCGTCTTACTTCTTCACAAAAATGTTACTTGAGGAGGCGAGCAAAGTGGAGGGATGTATGTCTCCATCGCCTGCGACAGGGGATACACATGACTCCTGGGAGGCACAGCGTCTACTCAGAGGTTTATCGCACAAACCCCCGACCAATGCGGTGGTAATTTGGTCGCCTTCGTTTTGGAAAACGCATAAGCCAAATCGAAGTATTCGGGGGGGAATGCGCACGGTGGAGTTAGTGTCTGGACTTTCTACCGTGGTGGCACCAACGGAAACACCTAGACACCTACCCTGACACACTCGCGACCACCCCGTGAGAACCCTCTGCGGTCAGGAAAAGGTGGGGTTGTGTAGTGCTAACCAGGGAAGACCTAACACAACAGGGAAATCAGGAGACTCCGTCGAGTACGTCCTCTAGAAATCAGTAGGTTCTCCAACCGGATGGCCATGTCCACCAGTTGATTAAAGGACAATGTGATGTCACGGCAGGCTAGCTCCCTTCGGAAGTCCTCTCGCAGATGGCACCGGAAGTGGTCGATGAGGGCCCGCTCAGTCCACCCGGACCCAGCCGCTGGAGTCCGAAACTCCAGGGCAAAGTCCTGTGCGGTCCTCGTCCCCTGCCTTAGGTGGACCAGCCGCTCGCCCGCCTCTCTACCCTCGGGCGGGTGATTGAAGACGCCCGGAAGAGGCGAGCGAACTCCCCGAAGTTGTCCAACGCGGCTCCTCCTAAATCACAGAATAACAGGCTTTATTCTGCAAATT
Organism: Coregonus lavaretus; assembly: GCF_964263955.1. NCBI lineage: Eukaryota > Metazoa > Chordata > Actinopteri > Salmoniformes > Salmonidae > Coregonus > Coregonus lavaretus. Next base: position 19,780,167 of record NC_139989.1, read on the forward strand.
AAGAGTTATGCAGTAATGCGTCAAAAACACTCCAGTGCGCAAAACAAGCGCACTGGAAAATACAAGGCACATGGGGAAATATCCCGGCGATACAAAATACTACACGGAGCTCCACCGAGCTTCACTATCCTCCACAATAAACAATCACAAACAAAGACAAGGGGGCAGAGGGAACACTTATACAGGTACTGATGAGGGGATATGAACCAGGTGTGTGTAATAAACAAGACAAAACCAATGGAATGATGAGATGAGGAGCGGCAGTGGCTAGAAGGCCGGTGACGACGACTGCCGAAGCCTGCCCGAACAAGGAGAGGATGCAGCTTCGGAGGAAGTTGTGACAGTGTGGCTTATTGGAAGCATGGCTTTTCAGCAAGCTCTTTTTGGTCTCCCATGAGAGGGAATGTTATCCCAGTTAATGTGCTCTGTTGTATTCTGTTCATAAACAATATGTTTGTACACTGTCAGTACTCCAGTCTTGTTAAAGGCTGACATACAGTTGAAGTCGGAAGTTTACATATACCTTAGCCAAATACATTTAAACTCAGTTTTTCACAATTCCTGACATTTAATCCTAGTAAGAATTCCCTGTCTTAGGTCAGTTGGGATCACCACTTTATTTTAAGAATGTGAAATGTCAGAATAATAGTAGAGAGAGTGATTTATTTCAGCTTTTATTTCTTTCATCACATTCCCAGTGGGTCAGAAGTTTACATACACTCAATTAGTATTTGGTAGCATTACCTTTAAATTGTTTAACTTGGGTCAAACGTTTCGGGTAGCCTTCACCAAGCTTCCCACAATAAGTGGGGTAAATTTTGGCCCATTCCTCCTGACAGAGCTGGTCTCCTTGCTCGCACACGCTTTTTCAGTTCTGCCCACACATTTTCTATAGGATTGAGGTCAGGGCTTTGTGATGGCCACTCCAATACCTTGACTTTGTTGTCCTTAAGCCATTTTGCCGCAAATTTGGAAGTATGCTTGGGGTCATTGTCCATTTGGAAGACCCATTTGCAATCAAGCTTTAACTTCCTGACTGATGTCTTGAGATGTTGCTTCAATATATCCACATCATTTTCCTTCCTCATGATGCCATCTATTTTGTGATGTGCACCAGTCCCTCCTGCAGCAAAGCACCCCCACAGCATGATGCTGCCACCCCCGTGCCTCACGGTTGGGATGGTGTTCTTCGGCTTGCAAGCTACCCCCTTTATCCTCCAAACATAACGATGGTCATTCTATTTTTGTTTCATCAGACCAGAGGACATTTCTCAAAAAAGTATGATCTTTGTCCCCATGTGCAGTTGCAAACCGTAGTCTGGCTTTTTTATGGCGGTTTTGGAGCAATGGCTTCTTCCTTGCTGAGCGGCCTTTCAGGTTATGTCGATATAGGACTCGTTTTACTGTGGATATAGATACTTGTGTACCTGTTTCCTCCATCATCTTCACAAGGTCCTTTGCTGTTGTTCTGGGATTGATTTTGCACTTTTCGCACTGAGCGGTATGAAGGCTGCGTGGTCCCATGGTGTTTATACTTGCGTACTATTGTTTGTACAGATGAACGTGGTACCTTCAGGCGTTTGGAAATTGCTCCCAAGGATGAACCAGACTTGTGGAGGTCTTGGCTGATTTCTTTTGATTTTCCCATGAGGTCAAGCAAAGAGGCACTGAGTTTGAAGGTAGGCCTTGAAATACATCCACAGGTACACCTCCAATTGACTCAAATTATGTCAATTAGCCTATCAGAAGCTTCTAAAGCCATGACATCATTTTCTGGAATTTTCCAAGCTGTTTAAAGGCACAGTCAACTTAGTGTATGTAAACATCTGACCCACTGGAATTGTGATACAGTGAATTATAAGTGAAATAATCTGTCTGTAAACAATTGTTGGAAAAATAACTTGTATCATGCACAAAGTAGATGTCCTAACCGACTTGCCAAAACTATAGTTTGTTAACAAGACATTTGTGGAGTGGTTGAAAAACAAGTTTTAATGACTTCAACCTAAGTGTATGTAAACTTCCGACTTCAACTGTAAGTGCATGTGATATTAAAGTACCATACAAAATTTCATTTTATAGCTAGTCATCATGTCATTGTAATACTCACTTCCCTGCCACACCATCAGGTCAGTGAGTGTGACAGATTAGCTACTGTGAAATTTACAATAACTGACTTGCAGCCAGTTGACGATGGAAAATTAAACGTTAACTTTCTGTGAACCAGCTGCTATTAAGCTACTGCAAAATGCACCGTAACATCTTAACCGTGCAGCTCTTGATTGTCACAAGTTCTTATAAAGATTGCAGAACTGATATTGTCAAAACAGGTGCTCAACCTTCATCATAACACAACATTTCCACTGACGGTTAGCACAAATACAACATATTTTACACCAAAAATGGTAATGAGCCCGAGCCAGCACATCATCCCCACCTACATTTCAAAGTGCAGTAATGAGTGTACCTTATATTGAATATATTGTGTAGAAACATGTACCATTATACTAGATTATCCACACATGTACTCTAAAAGGTACTGACCAGTACAATGTGAATTCCTATGTGTACCTCTGAAGGTGCCTTATGTGTACCAATTATATTTGCGTATATCAGGGAACAACATTGTATTGTAACCATACTCTTATTTTTTAGTGTTTGGATATACAGTGCATTCGGAAAGTATTCAGACCTTTTCCACATTTTGTTAGGTTACAGCCTTATTCTAAAATTGATTAAATTATTTTTTTCCCTCATCAATCTACAGTGGGGGAAAAAAGTATTTAGTCAGCCACCAATTGTGCAAGTTCTCCCACTTAAAAAGATGAGAGAGGCCTGTAATTTTCATCATAGGAACACGTCAACTATGACAGACAAATTGAGATTTTTTTTTCGAGAAAATCAGATTGTAGGATTTTTAATGAATATATTTGCAAATTATGGTGGAAAATAAGTATTTGGTCACCTACAAACAAGCAAGATTTCTGGCTCTCACAGACCTGTAACTTCTTCATTAAGAGGCTCCTCTGTTCTCCAGTCGTTACCTGTATTAATGGCACCTGTTTGAACTTGTTATCAGTATAAAAGACACCTGTCCACAACCTCAAACAGTCACACTCCAAACTCCACTATGGCCAAGACCAAAGAGCTGTCAAAGGACACCAGAAACACAATTGTAGACCTGCACCAGGCTAGGAAGACTGAATCTGCAATAGGTAAGCAGCTTGGTTTGAAGAAATCAACTGTGGGAGCAATTATTAGGAAATGGAAGACATACAAGACCACTGATAATCTCCCTCGATCTGGGGCTCCACGCAAGATCTCACCCCGTGGGGTCAAAATGATCACAAGAACGGTGAGCAAAAATCCCAGAACCACACGGGGGGACCTAGTGAATGACCTGCAGAGAGCTGGGACCAAAGTAACAAAGCCTACCATCAGTAACACACTACGCCGCCAGGGACTCAAATTCTGCAGTGCCAGACGTGTCCCCCTGCTTAAGCCAGTACAGGTCCAGGCCCGTCTGAAGTTTGCTAGAGTGCATTTGGATGATCCAGAAGAGGATTGGGAGAATGTCATATGGTCAGATGAAACCAAAACAGAACTTTTTGGTAAAAACTCAACTCGTCGTGTTTGGAGGACAAAGAATGCTGAGTTGCATCCAAAGAACACCATACCTACTGTGAAGCATGGGGGTGGAAACATCTTGCTTTGGGGCTGTTTTTCTGCAAAGGGACCAGGACGACTGATCCGTGTAAAGGAAAGAATGAATGGGGCCATGTATCGTGAGATTTTGAGTGAAAACCTCCTTCCATCAGCAAGGGCATTGAAGATGAAACGTGGCTGGGTCTTTCAGCATGACAATGATCCCAAACACACCGCCCGGGCAACGAAGGAGTGGCTTCGTAAGAAGCATTTCAAGGTCCTGGAGTGGCCTAGCCAGTCTCCAGATCTCAACCCCATAGAAAATCTTTGGAGGGAGTTGAAAGTCTGTGTTGCCCAGCGACAGCCCCAAAACATCACTGCTCTAGAGGAGATCTGCATGGAGGAATGGGCCAAAATACCAGCAACAGTGTGTGAAAACCTTGTGAAGACTTACAGAAAACGTTTGACCTGTGTCATTGCCAACAAAGGGTATATAACAAAGTATTGAGAAACTTTTGTTATTGACCAAATACTTATTTTCCACCATAATTTGCAAATAAATTCATTAAAAATCCTACAATGTGATTTTCTGGATTTTTTCCCCCTCATTTTGTCTGTCATAGTTGACGTGTACCTATGATGAAAATTACAGGCCTCTCTCATCTTTTTAAGTGGGAGAACTTGCACAATTGGTGGCTGACTAAATACTTTTTTCCCCCACTGTACATACAATACCCCATAATGACAAAGCAAAAACAGGTTTTGACATTTTTGCTAATTTATATAAAATAAAATAAAATGAAATATCATATTTACATAAGTATTCAGACCCTTTACGCAGTACTTTGTTGAAGCACCTTTGGCAGCGACTACAGCCTCGAGTCTTCTTGGGTATGATGCTACAAGCTTGGCACACCTGTATTTGGGGAGTTTCTCCCATTCTTCTCTGCAGATCCTCTCAAGCTCTGTCAGGTTGGATGGGGAGCGTCGTTGCACAGCTATTTTCAGGTCTCTCCAAAGATGTTCAATCAGGTTCATGTCTGGGCTCTGGCTTGGCCACTCAAGGACATTCAGAGACTTGTCCCGAAGCCACTCCTGCATTCTCTTGGCTGTGTGCTTAGGGTCATTGTTCTGTTGGAAGGTGAACCTTTGCCCCAGTCTGAGGTCCTGAGTGCTCTGGAGCAGGTTTTCATCAAGGATCTCTCTGTACTTTGCTCCGTTCATCTTTGCCTCAATCATGACTAGTCTCCCAGTCCCTGCCGCTGAAAAACATCCCCACAGCATGATGCTGCAACCACAATGCTTCACCGTAGGGATGGTGCCAGGTTTCCTCCAGACGTGACGCTTGGCATTCAGGCCAAAGAGTTCAATCTTGGTTTCATCAAATCAAATCAAATTGTGTTTGTATAATAATAATAATATAATATGCCATTTAGCAGACGCTTTTATCCAAAGCGACTTACAGTCATGCGTGCATACATTTTTGTGTATGGGTGGTCCCGGGGATCGAACCCACTACCTTGTCGTTACAAGCGCCGTGCTCTACCAGCTGAGCTACAGGTGTAGCTCGCCGAATACAACAGGTCTAGGCCTTTCCGTGAAATGCATACTTACAAGCCCTTAACCAACAATGCAGTTCAAGAAATAGAGTTAAGAAAATATTTACTAAATTTAAAAAAGTAAAATAAAAAATAAAAAAAGTAACACAATAAAATAACAATAATGAGGCTATATACAGGGGGTATCTTGTTTCTCATGAACTGAGAGTCTTTAGGTGCCTTTTGGTGTGCCTTTTACTGAGGAGTGGCTTCCGTCTGGCCACTCTACCATAAAAGCCTAATTGGTGGAGTGCTGCAGAGATTGTTGTTCTTCTGGAAGGTTCTCCCATCTCCACAGAGGAACTCTAGAGCTCTGTCAGAGTGACCATTGGGTTCTTGGTCACCTCCCTGACCAAGGCCCTTCTCCCCCGATTGCTCAGTTTGGCCGGGCGGCCAGCTCTAGGAAGAGTCTTGGTGGTTCCAAACTTCTTCAATTTAAGAATGATGGAGGCCACTGTGTTCTTTGGGACCTTCAATGCTGCAGACGTTTTTTGGTACCCTTCCCCAGATCTGTGCCTCGACACAATCCTGTCTCAGAGCTCTACGGACAATTCCTTCGACCTCATGGCTTGGTTTTTGCTCTGACAAGCACTGTCAACTGTGGGACCTTATATAGACAGGTGTGTGCCTGTCCAAATCATGTCCAATCAATTGAATTTACCACAAGTGGACTCCAAGTTGTAGAAACATCTCAAGGAAATTAGCCCACCCAACTACCTCATCCACATATTGTTATTTATTTTGCTCATTTGCACCCCAGTATCTCTATTTGCACATCATCTCTTGCACATCTATCATTCCAGTGTTAATACTAATTGTAATTATTTTGCACTATAGCCTATTTTTTGCCTTACCTCCATGACTTGCTACATTTGCACACACTTTATATATATTTTCTGTTGTATTTTTGACTTTATGTTTTGTTTTACCCCATATGTAACTCTGTGTTGTTGTATTTATCGCACTGCTTTGCTTTATCTTGGCCAGGTCGCAGTTGTAAATGAGAACTTGTTCTCAACTTGCTTACCTGGTTAAAAAAGGTGAAATAAATACAAATAAATAAATGATCAATGCAAACAGTATGCACCTGAGCTCAATTTCGAGTCTCATAGCAAAGGGTCTGAATACTTATGTAAATAAGTTATTTCTGTTTTTTATTTTAAATACATTTGCAAAAATTTCTACAAACTTGTTTTCGCTTTGTCATTATGGGGTATTGTGTGTAGATTGATGAGGGAATTTATTTATTTCATCAATTTTAGAATAAGGCTGTAACGTAACAAAATGTGGAAAAGGTCAATGGGTCTGAATACTTTCCAAAGGCACTGTATGTTCTTGGTAACAAATCAGTATCTGGTGGCACTGCTGAGACATTAATGCACTCCATACCAAAAGGTTGCAAGTTAAAATCCTGAGAGCAATGTATGTTAAAAAGCACTGAAAAGGCATTTGATAAAGTACGACTGGGGTTTATATATAAATGCCTGGAGCATTTCAATTTTGGAGAATCTCTTATTAATTGGGTTAAAATCATGTATAGTAACCCTAGGTGTAAAATAGTAAATAATGGCTATTTCTCCGAAAGTTTTAAACTGTCGAGAGGAGTGAAACAAGGTTGTCCACTATCGGCATATCTATTTATTATGGCCATCGAGATGTTAGCTATTAAAATCAGATCCAACAATAATATCAAGGGATTAGAAATCCAGGGTTTAAAAACAAAGGTGTCATTGTACGCTGATGATTAATGTTTTTTTTTTATTATTTTTTATTTTTTATCCACAACTTGAATCCCTCCACAGCCTCATAGAGGATCTAGATACATTTTCTAACCTACATTTACATTTACATTTTAGTCATTTAGCAGACGCTCTTATCCAGAGTGACTTACACGAGCAATTAGGGTTAAGTGCCTTGCTCAAGGGCACATCAACCTCTCTGGATTACAACCAAATTATGATAAATGTACTATATTAAGTATTGGATCACTAAAAAATACATTTTTTACATTACCATGTAGTTTACCAATAAAATGGTCTGATGGTGATGTGGATATACTCGGAATACATATCCCAAATGAAATAAATGATCTCACTCCAATACATTTTAATAGAAAGTTAGCAAAAATAGAAAGATCTTGCTACCATGGAAAGGTAAATACCTGTCAATTTGTGGAAAAATCACCCTGATTAACTCTTTAGTATTATCCCAGTTTACCTATTTGCTTATGGTCTTGCCTACGCCGAGCGAACAGTTATTGAAATTATATCAGAAAAAAATATTCAATTTTATTTGGAACGGCAAGCCAGACAAAATTAAACGGGCCTATTTACAGTGAGAGAAAAAAGTATTTGATCCCCTGCTGATTTTGTACGTTTGCCCACTGACAAAGACATGATCAGTCTATAATTGTAATGGTAGGTTTATTTGAACAGTGAGAGACAGAATAACAACAAAAAAGTCCAGAAAAACGCATGTCAAAAATGTTAGAAATTGATTTGCATTTTAATGAGGGAAATAAGTATTTATTTATGTCATAACGAATATTTTTTTTTCTTCACATTTCACGTGCCATTTGTTCCAAAAAACAAGTTCCCCTCTCACTCTGAGCGCTGTGTGCACAACGGACCCCTGCTAACCTGCTAACACTTCAGACTAACAGCCTAGCCACTACTGTGGAGTAGCTGCCTCCAACTGTGTGAGGAATGGCAGTTTGACTCTGTACTCTCCTCCCAAACAGACAAATTGTCTTCCAGGAAAGAAGGAGAGAAAAGAAAGGGGGTCTAGTTTCACTTTTGTTTTTGGGGCACAAGTTCTGGTTTATTAAGTAGTTGAGAGGGGATTTTTGTTTGAGCCAAATGGATCATACACCTCTGCTAATGAGAAGGGTATGAATGAGAGATGAGCGTCAATGAGGTACTGATGAAGGATTTGCCCAATTCATTGTAACACAGTGGCTAAGACATTTTGTACAGAGAGGTCATGCTGTAGTGGGGTCCAAATCTTCATGGTCTGAGACAAAGAGCTCACACAAGCACTGAGACGCACATACACACACACACACACACACACACACACACATCCATCCTACGTTATCTTGATACCTGTAGTACTTTGTTTTGTTTTCACTCTCAGCCCAGAGGGGTATACTACAAAGCAGAAACAATGAGTTAGCCAGCTAATTCTGATAAACAACCAGAAATAACTATTGATTTTCTGGTTCATTAAGAAAGCTAAACTTAGGAATGTGTTTTTGGTTGTTGAGTCAATTAGACCATGCCCATTTCAAGCTTATCTTTTAAAAAAAATATATATATATTTCAGAATATTTAGGCAAGTTAGCTGGCTAACTCATGTATCCTCCTTTGTAGTATACCCCTCTGGTGATTACAAGTTCACATTAGACTAGAAATACTTTCCCAGTGATATTGGTTGAAATACATATTTTCAACTTATTTTCAACCAAAACTACATATTTTCATTTTTTATTAACGTCTTGTGCTTAGTGGGTTATAGTCTGTTGTTCACAGACATTTGCTTCACATTATGAGGTAAATACTTCAGATAAGATGTACAGGTAACTGCCAAAATAATGGAAACACCAACATAAAGTGTCATAATAGGGCATTGGGCCACTTCAATTTACCTTTTTTTAAAGATATTATTTTATCTTTTATAAACAAAACATACACACGAAAACATCGTACAAACATCAACTACATCACACCTGCCCAGACCCACTAGCACACACACATCTCCAGCGCCCACATCACTTTCCGCCACATAGCCTGACACTGCACCATTTTATTTTTCGCCGTAGCCCACGCACTTTCAATATTTCAAAAATAAATCATTAGATTTTAACATTGTGTTAATTATGGTGGATTGATTGATTTCCACGTTTTTAATATACGTTTTTCAAGATGAGTGATGAGAAGAGAATCGTCAAACCCATCGGGTATCTCACTACACCCCCATATGCATGTCTTGAAATATGCAGACAGACGGATTAAAAGTACGTTTACATTGTAATACTTCTGACAGCCAACTTTCTAGCTCTGCCCACAACTTCCGGACTTTATAGCATTCCCAGAAAGCATGGATTATTGAGTCATTATTAGTTTTACACTTAAAACATGACTCTGCCTTTGTGCTGAAGAATTTGTGAATTTTGTCTCTTGTATAATGAATTCTATACATTAGCTTATATTGGATTAAGCATACATTTTCGTTAACTGTAATTTCGTTAGTTATGCTCCAACTTTCCCTCCATCTTGTGCCAACATCAGTTCTTTTTAAGTCTGGGTTCCAATAGTTTATATTTTTTTCTAAGAGATTGTCAGTTGGATATGCTCTCTGCAAGGTTTTGTATATCTTCCCTATCATATGAACATCATTTTCTGACTCAAATAAGGTTCCCTCAAGTTTGCTCAGATGTCAAAAACATTTCTTAAATTTTTCTCCCCAATTTCGTGGTATCCAATTGGTACAGTCTTGTCCCATCGCTGCAACTCCCATACGGACTCGGGGGAGGCGAAGGTCGAGAGCCGTGCGTCCTCTGAAACACAACCCAGCCCAGCCGCACTGCTTCTTGACACAATGCCCGCTTAACCCGGAAGTCAGCCGCACCAATGTGTGGGAGGAAACACCGTACACCTGGCGACCGTGTCAGCGTGCACTGCGCCCGGCCTGCCACAAGAGTCGCTAGTGCGCGATGGGACAAGAATATCCCTGCCGGCCAAACCCTCCCCTAACCTGGAAGACGCTGAGCCAATTGTGCGCCGCCCCATGGGTCTCCCGGTTGCGGCCGGCTGCGACAGAGCCTGGACTTCAGGATCTCTAGTGGCACAGCTAGCACAGTGATACATTGCCTTAGACCACTGCGCCACTCGGGAGACCCGTCAAAAACATTTCTAACATTTTGTGCTAAGTAACTTTTAAGTTCTAAGTCCAAAATTACTTTTTAATTCTGTCATGGAAATGAATATATTTCCTGTTACCAAGTCATTTACGGTTTTTATGCCATTTAGTTTTCCATGTGGACCAATTTATCTGTGAATTCTGAAAAGCTACGAAGGATCGTTCCATAAGGTTGTGTTTTTAGGAAGTGATATTGGTTCTTGTAGAATATGTTTTATTTTCTTCCATATTGTTATAGTGTTCTTAACTATGAATTGGTTAATGTTCTTAGCTTTACCCTTTGAAAATAGACACGTAAAAAGATTCTGAGGATGAGCATGCGCATCTTCAATATGTACTCATTGTTCCTCTTTAGTGCATTTAATTATATGTTGCAAGTAAAAGCCTTGGGTAGCGAGTTGATACTATTCCAAGTCCGGAAGGTTAAAACCACCCTCAGACTTAGGAAGATGTAAAACTTTCCTTTTTATTCTATGAATTTGATTAGCCCATATAAAGTCTGTTATGACCCAGTATACTTTTTTAAAGAATGTCTTCGGTGGGGTAATTGGTATTACCGAAAGTAAATACAAAAACGTTGGCAGCCATGCCATTCTAAAGAGGTTTATTCTACCTTTAAGATTCATGGGAAGATTATTCCATTTAATCAGATCTGCTTTCATAATGTTGAGGAATGGAATAAAGTTAAATCTTTATATATTAGTTTTTTGTTGTCACTTATTAAGCATCCTTTGTATTTAATATTTGTTCTGGTCAATTTAAAGGATTGCTGTAGATTTTATGAGTAATTGTTTTTATTTTTCCTATTGCCATTTTATATCCTGAGATTTGTTAGTATTCTGAAAATATTTTGAGCAAAGGGGGCATTGAGTTTTCAATATTGGTCAGGTATATCAGGAGATAATCTGCAGTTTTCTTTTCACATTTTAGAACATTTATTAAAAATAAAAGAAATACCTTATTTACATAAGTATTAAGACCCTTTGCTATGAGACTCGAAATTAAGCTCAGGTGCATCCTGTTTCCACTGATCATCCTTGATGTTTCTACAACTTGATTGGAGTCCACCTGTGGTAAATTCAATTGATTGGACATGATTTGGAAAGGCACACACCTGTCTATGTAAGGTCCCACAGTTGACAGTGCATGTTAGAGAAAAAACCAAGCCATGAGGTCGAAGGAATTTTCCGTAGAGCGCCGAGACAGGATTGTGTCAGATCTGGGGAAGGGCACCAAAAAATGTCGGCAGCATTGAAGGTCCCCAGGAACACAGTGGCCTCCATCATTCTTAAATGGAAGAAGTTTGGAACCACCAAGACTCTTCCTAGAGCTGATCGCCCAGCCAAACTGAGCAATCGAGGGAGAAGTGCCTTGGTCAGGGAGGTGACCAAGAACCTGATGGTCACTCTGACAGAGCTCCAGAGTTCCTCTGTGGAGATGGCAGAACCTTCCAGAAGGACAACCATTTGATTGGGGCGAAGGTTCACCTTTTTATCCCTCATTTACTCACATGTTTCCATTATTTTGGCAGTTACCTGTATGTAAATCCACAATGATGGGCCATGTTTTAGCAAACAGATTTGATTAGCACTCTGGACCTCACTGTTTTCCTGTGTGATGATGGAGATCAATAAGGCAGAGAGCCAGGAGAGGAGGGAGCCAGACTGGGGCACTGGTGGGTGGCTGGTTACTAATTAAACCAAGAAAGAGAACAGAAAAGTAAATATATAAGCACAATAAATAAATAGATCCAGGAAGGAACGCTGCCATAAATCTGTAGGAGCTGAGAGAAAAAAGCTGTGGCTGTAATCACTTCATTAGCTCACTCCTGCTATGATCGATGGGCCAGCCTCCGCTGGGGCTCACACACACACACACACATCAGTGGGAATCACACATAGAACAGGGTGTTCCAATGTTATTTTATTATCAGGCTATCAGCTTTTGATTGTTAGACTGCAGGTTTCAGTAGTAGTAGTAGTTAAAACATAATAGATGCAATATGTAACTTTTTGGGCAACCCGTCCAAATTCACATAGAAATAGGAGTTAGAGTCATCTGTCATTCTCGTTGAAAGCAAGTCTAAGAAGCGGTAGATCTTTTCTATGTGCACTATTTCTATGCTGTTTTGTTTTTGCATTTTTTACTTTCGGTTTTGTACACCAGCTTCAAACAGCTGAAAATACAATATGTTTGGTTATTGAAAATATATTTCACAGTGGTTTAGATGGTACAAGGTTTCTCTACAGTTTGCTTCTTTTGTCACATAAACTGAAATTAGGCGCAAACTATTAGAATTTTAGCAACCAGGAAATGGCGGAGCGATTTCACAACATTGTTATGTGTATAACGTGATCTTCATAGTTGGTGGTGTCTGTTAGGACAAACTGGCTGCCAGTTCTGAATCACTGTCTCGTCCCACAGACTTGAAGATGACTGTGCACATTCCCTAAGGCTCTCCGTAGGACAGCCAAGCATTATGGAGTCTCCTCTCCACACACCCATCTTATCAAACTGGACTGTCATTACTGAAGTGTCTGATAACTCTCAATATCTCCATCCATAGATGTGTCTCTTATCCAATAACACCATGTGCTAACCTTGGTTTGGGATTATCTGCAACTTTCTCCGCACCTGCTATAACAACTCTAAATCTGTGTACGCGACCCATAAACTTTGATTTTATATCTCATGCCTCTGCTGAAGCACGCTGCTCATGAATAGCTAAACAGGCTAAGCCAAAACAATGCTAATCTCCACCTTCAATACACACGCACACATGCACGTACACACGCACGCACACACACAGTGTCTGCTGCTAAAGGCTGAGCTAGATCCGGAATTTTCCTTGAATGGTTGGAGGGGAATTGTTGCCAGAGTTATTATGATTAGGCTGTAAAGGCTAAACAAGGCATTTACAGTATACAATAATAATTTCAGCATCATGACATTTGTTTAAATTAACTTTTTGATCACAAGCGTCAGGCGTGTTTATGAAGAGCGAGGTCCTACAGTGACAAGAACTGGAGAAACAGAGACCAGTAGCATTCATGAATGATGAGTGTCCCCTACTGTTGAATAGGGAAAATGCAGTGAAAGTGTGTGTTCAATCTCTGAGGACCTGGTAGACGGATTGTGCCAATTGTGTGTGCATGGGTGGCGTGTGTGTGCGTGCGTGGTTGTGTCTGAGTATTTGGGTCTGTGTGTTCAAGAGAGAGATTCTAAAGGGTGTTTTGGCTGTGTTTCTCCAGCGATGCCAAAGGAGAGTGCTGCAGAGAGGAAGGACACACACCCCCTGCACACTGGGCTGATCTTGGGCATCCTCATTGTCATGCTCATCATGGCTGCCACAGTCCTGGTCACCGTCTACATCTACCATCATCCCACCTCAGCCGCAAGCCTGTTCTTCATTGAGGTGAGTCTTAACACTATCCCTACTCTATGAGAGGCTACTAGTAGCTCAATGCACATTTGCGATTCCCTGCTGGAGACTGGGGTTCAATCCCTGTGTGCTTCCTTCTCACTATATCTCCTCTTCACCTATCTCCCACAGCTTCTCATCTGTGTGTCCATAAAGCATAACATATGAAAAAAGAGTGACTCTCCATCCACTCTCCCCCAAAAATAAGAACAATCAAGCTCATATACAAAGACAGGTATTGCTTTAAATTCTCAAAACTCCAAAAGAAGTCCCTTTGGTCTGGACTGTCTATATGTTGGTCAGTTATGTGACCTGAAGTACTTTAGAACAGCAGACAGAGACCGATGCTAGCCTGAGGGTAGTCTCTCTCTCTCTCTCTCTCTCTCTCTCTCTCTCTCTCTCTCCTCTCTCTCTCTCTCTCTCTCTCTCTCTCTCATCTCTCTCTCTCTCTCTCTCTCGCTCTCTCCTCTCTCTCTCTCTCTCTCTCTCTCTCTCTCTCTCTTCCTCTCTCTCTCTCTCTCTCTCTCTCTCTCTCTCTCTCGTCAGGTTTGAATATGATGTGTGCCTAACCTACCCCAGCAGATACTTCATTCCCAGGTCAGGCTATATGTCAGCCAACAACCACACCCCCCCCATTTGGGACGCAGGCTCTGTCAGTCCCACCAAAAACACATTGTAAAGGATAGCACACTTTATAGCTTTACACTTTATCAATTTCTCCAACTCAGAAATATGCATGATTGCTTTCACAAGGCGCAGGCCTGCTTCTTTGTTGATAAATGCCTACGAATGCTTCGACAATGAAATGGTTTCGCTTTCATTTGTACGGTTTGGAAAACGTAATGAGACTTATTGATGTTTAAACATCTAGAGAAAAGAAACGACAAACGCATAATCTTCAAGGTCAATATCGCACAGCGAGCCAATCCCTTGACAAGGAACAATTTCCCTGAGAGAATTCAAATGCTTCTCTCGCTGAGCTCTCATCACTCACTGAGTGGTTTAGTACATGGCATATATCAAACGGCGAGTGTCAATTAATGTCATACAATACATCTGTTTCAATCGCGCATACCTAAGATGCCTCAGATATTATTTCTCGCTGTCTGTGATACAATGTACTTTGCTTATTACTAACGCTATCTATACATCATTAAAATGAGAAGGGCAAGCTAGCTACTGACAGCTCTACTGACACAGGATGTAGCATGGTGGCCTAACCCAGGGCACAGGTCAGTGGCATTGCTAACATTTGGTCTTTGAACCTAGTCTGAGACCTCAATGAACCTCATGACCTCTAACATGTTTATATACGGTTGTATACTACACGACTTTCAAAATCCTAACATTGCTGAGCCTCTCACATTAAACGGCCGTCGTTTTTTGTCTTGCCAACGTAGTGGTGCACACACTAAACAATCTGGCACAGATCTACTACAAGATTCTTCACTTGGTCGTGAGGATTCTCCATACCACCACATTGTCTTGCGAAAGCAATGATATGATGATGTGATTAGATTGTTAACGTAGCTAGAACGAGCTGTGGCTCAAAGCAGCCTCATAAGATTTCAGTCAGACATTCACGCTTGCCATACAGAGTTGACATTTCTAGCCAACATTTTGAATTGAATAACATTGCTTGTGAACTTCAGAGCTGTAACGATTTTACACTTTGGCTTTGGTTAAAGGCAAGTACAAATGCATACTAATAGTCATCGCTCCTGCTGGAGAGTCTACCCATTCTGGGTGATGCGAAACATCATCATCATCTCACTGGCTTCTTCTCTGGCCAGCTCTCATTTGGCTATTGCTGATCATTGTTCTCAAAACTTGTCGTTGCACATCTCACACTACAAGAGCATTGTAGATGTTGTGCCGATAAAATCAAACGTTTGAAAATATCGGGACATCTGGGACAGCTCAAAGACAGGATCGGTAGCCTCAGATTGTGTCTCGGACCCGCTCACATTAAACAAGCATCGGTGACGGCCGCGCACCCCGAGTAGGCAACAACATGGGGATTTTTTCTCAGAGCTCAAAAACTTGTCTGGGACAGCTAAATTGGGGCTAAAATATTGTACTGTACACCTGGCATAACCTGTGACCCCTCTCCCCTTCTCCAGAGACGTCCCAGCAGGTGGCCGGCCATGAAGTTCCGCCGAGGGTCCGGTCACCCAGCCTATGCGGAGGTGGAGCCCGTGGGCCAGGAGAAAGAGGGCTTCATCGAGTCTGAGCAGTGCTAAAGGGCATCCACCATCCCACACCCCACACCCCGCCGTGCTGCTCCCCCTCCCCCCATATTGCCCCCTTTGCGCCCGCTCCACAGGGACTGACACACCAGTATTGCCCCAGAAACAGGCCTTCCGAACCTTCCGTACCCATGGCGACTGATTGACGCTGGTCTCTTTTTTGTTGATTAAAACACTCACTGTCAAGATTGTAAAATTAAACGAGAAAATTGTGGAGGTGTTAATTTGAAACCCCACACTCTTTCTGGTGGTCTGAGAGTGGGCCTTGTGTTTGGTGGACTACCATGGTGAACCTTCAACCCTGGCTTGTCCAACAGAGAGCTGATCTGAGAGCTGCTTAGAGAGGGTCACTGCCAGAGGGACTGTGCTGTAGGAAAACCTTGAAAACTCCTCAAAGTCTCACACTCATGCTGGTTGAAGTGACTGACTGACTTATTGGGGACAGAGGGAAAGTAATGGTGTCTATAGCCCTGTTTATACTTGGTGCTAACATGCGTCCTTTGTCCGGATCTTGTCCACATTCTGATTGTGCCAACATTTTAAGACAGGTGTAGACGATTAAAAGACACATTGTGATCTGATTGTGATCAGATCTTCCTGACCACCTCTGGAGGTAGTCAGGCACACATTATGTCTGGATATCAATTAAGTGTAAACAGATCTGGATGGTCAAACCATTTAAATAATAATTATACCGGCCTCTAAAATTATTGACAGGTAGCAAATTTGACTTATGGCATCAGTAACTGTCTTCAAATAAATAAATCCATATTATTTAAAAAAAGATCTGTCAAATAATTTGCATACAGGGAGGCACCAGCTAATGTGGTCACAATGCGGGCAGTGGATGGATAAGAGACACATTTTAATACTATGTGTAGACGCGAAAAACCCTTGATCAGATAGTGATTGGATCATATTGATCAGATCATGAAACTCACATGTTAGCACAAGGTGTAAACAAGGCTATTGAGTGGGTTGTACAGAGTAACTGCACTACACTGTGCTGGTGTGTGATGCGATGGGGGAGTAGGAGGAATTATACATTATATTTTTCAGAAACAATACTGAGTATGTGAACAGAGGTCTCGACTTTAAAATGTTGGTGAGGTTATATAGACCTTTATAAATCTTTTTGGGGTTTTGCAAATTTACTTTTTATTTTATTTCTTTTTCTGTCACTTTTTCTTATTCATAATCAGTGTGGGGGTTTTGTCTTGCTTCCCACTACCATAATAAGACTTATTTACTGTAGATTTAACTCCATAGTGTGGTTCAATAGTGTGCTCTTGCTACTGCCATCATCCCACCCAGGAGTAGCGGTCTGCAAGTCTGGAGATTTTCAGCTCTTTATTTTGTTGGTATCTCTTTTTTTTAATAGATTTATTTGTCTTTCTTTTTTTGTCAAGGAGTGGGTGGTATTTGCTTACTGAGAAAACCTCAGTTTTTCACGATGGGGTGATAGGTTAAAGGAGCAATCAAACCAATGAGAAGAGAAAAGTGTGCCCATGTTGTTGTTTTTTGTTGTTGTTTTTTTACATTGATTTCAGTGACATTATTTCTTAGACTGCCCTTCTGAATCTAAATAAGTCTGCTCAAACATTTTTTGCACAAAAGTTTTTCCATGCACATATATCTTTAGTTCATTTGACTTGTGGTACTAATGCAAAATTACAAGACAGGCGCTTGTGAGTGTGTGTTGTTTTGTGTATGCATGGTCTGTATGTGAGTGACCGTGTGTGTGTGTGTGTGTGTGTGTGTGTGTGTTTTTCTGTGTGGTGTTTGTGTGATTAGATATCCACTTGCTTGTAGGTGGGTCGCTTTGAGCTGGTTCTGTGTAATTGATACTGATTGGTTGACCTGAGGTACTTTTACAAGATGTTATGAGCCGTGTGGGCCATACTTTTAAAAAAACATACCTGGCTTGAGTTTGCCTGCGTTTTGAATTGTGGTATACAGTGTGGTTTTCAATAGCAGTTTGACCTGCTGCTGTTTCAACCTGAAGAAGAATCTAAATTGTACAGGACTGGAGGATTTGTATTACTGTTCTATGGAGTGAGATATCTGCCAAAACGTTAAACGAACGTAACATTAGAATCGTAAATAAGTTTCGGACAGTTGCCCGTTTTTGGAGATATAACTCCATATTGTTCCAACTCTTGTTCAATAAGAATGGATGACTACTCCATGCCATTTAACCCTAACATAGCAATGTACAGTGGGGGAAAAAAGTATTTAGTCAGCCACCAATTGTGCAAGTTCTCCCACTTAAAAAGATGAGAGAGGCCTGTAATTTTCATCATAGGTACACGTCAAC
The DNA here is from genome assembly GCF_964263955.1 of Coregonus lavaretus. Lineage (NCBI taxonomy): Eukaryota > Metazoa > Chordata > Actinopteri > Salmoniformes > Salmonidae > Coregonus > Coregonus lavaretus. The sequence goes on from NC_139989.1 coordinate 19,798,317, forward strand.
TATGACAGACAAAATGAGAAAAAAAATTCCAGAAAATCACATTGTAGGATTTTTAATGAATTTATTTTCAAATTATGGTGGTAAATAAGTATTTGGTCAATAACAAAAGTTTCTCAATACTTTGTTATATACCCTTTGTTGGCAATGACACAGGTCAAACGTTTTCTGTAAGTCTTCACAAGGTTTTCACACACTGTTGCTGGTATTTTGGCCCATTCCTCCATGCAGATCTCCTCCAGAGCAGTGATGTTTTGGGGCTGTCGCTGGGCAACATGGACTTTCAACTCCCTCCAAAGATTTTCTATGGGGTTGAGATCTGGAGACTGGCTAGGCCACTCCAGGACCTTGAAATGCTTCTTACGAAGCCACTCCTTCGTTGCCCGGGCGTTGTGTTTGGGATCATTGTCATGCTGAAAGACCCAGCCACGTTTCATCTTCAATGCCCTTGCTGATGGAAGGAGGTTTTCACTCAAAATCTCACGATACATGGCCCCATTCATTCTTTCCTTTACACGGATCAGTCGTCCTGGTCCCTTTGCAAAAAAACAGCCCCAAAGCATGATGTTTCCACCCCCATGCTTCACAGTAGGTATGGTGTTCTTTGGATGCAACTCAGCATTCTTTGTCCTCCAAACACGACGAGTTGAGTTTTTACCAAAAAGTTATATTTTGGTTTCATCTGACCATATGACATTCTCCCAATCCTCTTCTGGATCATCCAAATGCACTCTAGCAAACTTCAGACGGGCCTGGACATGTACTGGCTTAAGCAGGGGGACACGTCTGCACTGCAGGATTTGAGTCCCTGGCGGCGTAGTGTGTTACTGATGGTAGGCTTTGTAACTTTGGTCCCAGCTCTCTGCAGGTCATTCACTAGGTCCCCCCGTGTGGTTCTGGGATTTTTGCTCACCGTTCTTGTGATCATTTTGACCCCACGGGGTGAGATCTTGCGTGGAGCCCCAGATCGAGGGAGATTATCAGTGGTCTTGTATGTCTTCCATTTCCTAATAATTGCTCCCACAGTTGATTTCTTCAAACCAAGCTGCTTACTTATTGCAGATTCAGTCTTCGCAGCCTGGTGCAGGTCTACAATTTTGTTTCTGGTGTCCTTTGACAGCTCTTTGGTCTTGGCCATAGTGGAGTTTGGAGTGTGACTGTTTGAGGTTGTGGACAGGTGTCTTTTATACTGATAACAAGTTCAAACAGGTGCCATTAATACAGGTAACGAGTGGAGGACAGAGGAGCCTCTTAAAGAAGAAGTTACAGGTCTGTGAGAGCCAGAAATCTTGCTTGTTTGTAGGTGACCAAATACTTATTTTCCACCATAATTTGCAAATAAATTCATTAAAAATCCTACAATGTGATTTTCAGGATTTTTTTTTCTCAATTTGTCTGTCATAGTTGACGTGTACCTATGATGAAAATTACAGGCCTCTCTCATCTTTTTAAGTGGGAGAACTTGCACAATTGGTGGCTGACTAAATACTTTTTTCCCCCACTGTATATACAGGAGCCTAAACCTTTGTAGATTGACTCTCAAAACATTTGCAGATTCAGGTTATTAATGAAAAGGCATACATATGATATATTAGATTACTACTTTGTTTTTCTTTTTGAGTGGCCTTTTTTTCTCTTTATTTTTTATTCAAATGTGAAATAATGTATCAATCATTGCATACCTGCTGTTGCTGATCGATATAACGGACAAGGCTTTCATGCATTGATCAAATCAAACAAGATTATGATTTTTGTTTCTTCATAGTTATGATTTGAATACTGTACCAAGACTGACCGAACAAATACAATGAAATGTATTTCACCATCAATTGTAGATTGAGCTGGGAAATATGCCTTGGGTTACAATAGTACTATTTAGAATTACTACAAAAAAAGATATCTCAAATGTGCAATATAACATTCATCCAACTTCAATATGCATTTTTTTTTTCAAAAGTTTGGTGATAATCATAGGGAATTATTTAGGGTTACATCATTGATGATTAATTAATCCCCCATTGCAATGAGACCAAAGACCCATCCCAATGTTTATTTTGTCAGTATACTACAATGTTCTCTACAATGTACCCCTGCTCTACTCTGTGCCCCATGTTCACAATCTCTCACTTAATTCCCCACCGAGTCCAAATCTATCTCACCACTTAATGTTGAATCAAACCACTGCATCTCCTATTGCACTCACCACTTTGAACACACCACCACAGACCTACATTCACTCAAACACGTGCAGAGACATAGGCACACACTCGCACAGCCATACGCACACACACACACACACACGCGTGAGCACACTCGTATAGGATGAATGATTCATCAGCTGCTCTAGAACTCAACACAACCCCATTCATAACAAGTCCATCTACAGAGGTTGAGTTATTGAGCACAGCAACCCTCTACTGAACATTACTGTAAGATCCCAGGGCTTTCAAGCGTCCTGCATGAGAGCAGCCCTTTTATGACCCCCTGTAAAATCCGATTATTTTCCAAAACAGTGTTAGAGTGTGGGGGCGTGAGGCAGACGACCCTCATGGTTTTTCCATGCCTACAGCCATTCTGGCTAAGTCCCAAATGCTACCCTATTCCCTACAAAGTGCACTATACAGGGAATAGGGTGCCATTTGGGATGTAGACACTGCTTTGAGATTGGCTCAGTCTTCCCCTGTGGAGAAATGCTGTGTTGTTTGAGCTCTCTGGAACATCTGCTTGTTCTGCTGCCACCTAAAACTGCTAATGTTTTTATAACCACTCAAAATTGTGGCCCAAATGGCATTCTATTCCCTATTTAGTGCGCTACTTTGGACCAGGGCCCATATGGCTCTGGTCAAAAGCAGTGTACTATAAAGGGAATAGGTTGCCATTTGGGATGCAGACGAAGTGGACCGAGGATAGAGCTGATAGAGGGGTTTGAGTTTTGTAAACCAACTTGGAGGATGAAGTGGGGGGCATTCAGTAGGCCTGAGCGTTCAGTCTGCGTTAGACAGTGATTGCAACACTTTCAAACGAGTGGTTTGGGATAAGAAAGCCTATTCAAGTTACTCCAGTAATCACTTGAATCACTGAAAGGCCTGATTGCGTTCAACCAACATTCTCTTAACATGCTTTTTTAGATTAAGAAAGCAACATTGGCTGCGTTTAGACAGGCAGACCAATTCTGATATTCTCTCCTCTAAATTGTCTTTTGACCAATCACATCAGATCTTTTCACATCAGATCTTTGTCAGAGCTGATCAGATTGGTCAAAAGACCAATTAGTGATACAAATATAAGAATTGGGCTGCCTGTCTAAACGCAGCTATTGTGCTGTTGTTGAGATTAGAATACAACAGAGTGCTGTTGCTTTTTCTTCAGACAAATGACTTAAAAGTCTTGTTCCACAGTGATTGCCTAAACTCAAAATGGAGGACGGAGGAAGATTCACATTTCTTTTAAACTGTGACCCTATGTTTTTTCCGATCTCATTACAAAACTCTTTAGGACATGACAACGAGAGACTCAAAATCACACAGTACCCTAGCTGTCTGTATTTTCTGTAACTACTGTCATTTTGATTACATTTGAAATAAAGAATGTTGTTTAAATCTTGTTTTCCACTTTTCTGTTCACCTCAAATGTCTGACTTAGTAGTTACTGTTGTGACGTTGGGGAATTGTACACTACAAGTATAATTCATCATTAATACCTAAGTAGCAACACAAAAGAGACAGCCCTGGTGGGCATGCTGTGGTGCCCCTCTCGGTCAGTCTCTTATCGTCCCCCTGACGAGTTCTGTGTTTCCCTTCCCTCCAGCAGAGGCGCTCTTGGTTTCCTTTGAAGGCTGTTGGCCCATCCTGCTGTGTGAGCAATGGTGTAAAGTACTAAAGTAAAAATACTTTAAAGTACTACTTAAGTCGTTTTTGGGGGTATCTATACTTTACTATTTATATTTTTGACAACTTTTATTTTACTTAATTCCTAAAGAAAATAATGTACTTATTTACACCATACATTTTCCCTGACACCCAAAAGCCAGTATTTTTCCCGGCTTGATGTAAAAACATGTACAAAATAGAGGAACGGATGTTTTGGAAGCACAGAGGCAAAGGTGAAATTACTATGGCTGGGTAAAGTAGGGTAGTCTGCTGGGTTTAGCCTCTACATCAATGTGTTTTGCAAAGCAATTCAGCCAAAGCAGTGACTGCAATCTCTCCTGAAATTAAGTTTTCGATGAGTGTTAAGAGGAAATATTCTGGTGGTATCTATCATTCAAACATCAAGCTTGGTCTGAATCATTGAGTTCCAAACACCCCTCTAGCAGCTGCCAACCCAAATTCACTGTTGAATCTTGTAATCCCTGCTGTTGTGGATAAATAAATGAATAGCAGAGAGAGACGAGAGACACAGACACAGGATGCTTGTATCAAACTTTAGTATTCTGTACCCCCAAGCAACTAGACCCCCTAACAGATATGTTTCATTTAAATATGACACCAAAAACTTAAACAGTTGGTATAATCCAAAATCCATTTAAAGTTTTCTGTCTCTTGAGAGGCTGTTTAGTGGCTGTGCTCAGTTTTGTGTGCGTTTACAGATGATTGCAATTAGACAGAAGCCGAGGGATAATGCCTTTTTGAAGCCGATACACAAACACAAACAATACGTGAAGACAGCAGAACTGTCTACAGTCTTTACACAACAGAAGCCTGTGGGTTTATTTAAAAAATGTATCTCCAACGCAGACAGATTTAATTGAAGTTTCAGATGAGCTCGGCAGCTCTGCGTCTGACAGCTAGGCTACACGCGGCGCAGCAGCATGAGTGTCTGCCTGGATGGTCTCACTGAGGCTGTGATTCTGACTTTGTAAACAAGAAGTGTGTTTGTGTGTGTGTGTAAACAGGTGTGTTTGGGGATAAATTGAAAGCAGGTTTCATCGAGCAAATGTTGTGAGATTTGAGGGGCTCTTTGACTCTCTGCCAGCCTGGCAGGCTGGCTGTGGAATTCACTGCTGCTAGACTTGTTTAAGTAAAACATTTGTGTGTTTTTAGGATCAGCACTACAGCGATGGACCAGTGGAGTGTGTTAGCGAGGGATCCAAAGCCAGGACCAGGAGCTTTCTGTGCATGGTGGGCTCAGAGAGTGGACCACACACACACCAACATGTGGGTGCACACACACAATTGCCATCCCATTCTTCCTGATAAACTGTGATGTGGTAAATAAATAACAGCAAGATCAAAGCATTTTGAAACCATCCCTGTAGAAAACAGTAAGAATTAGAAAGAAAAAGTCACCAAGCCAGAAAAAGCCCCCTTTAGGGAATAGTCATCATATACAGTTGAAGTCGGAAGTTTACATACATTTAGGTTGAAGTCATTAAAACTTGTTTTTCAACCACTCCACAAATGTCTTGTTAACAAACTATAGTTTTGGCAAGTCGGTTAGTACATCTACTTTGTGCATGACACACGTAATTTTTCCAACAATTGTTTACAGACAGATTATTTCACTTATAATTCACTGAATCACAATTCCAGTGGGTCAGAAGTTTACATACACTAAGTTGACAGTGCCTTTAAACAGCTTGGAAAATTCCAGAAAATGATGTCATGGCTTTAGAAGCTTCTGATAGGCTAATTGACATAATTTGAGTCAATTGGAGGTGTACCTGTGGATGTATTTCAAGGCCTACCTTCAAAATCAGTGCCTCTTTGCTTGACATCATGGGAAAATCAAAAGAAATCAGCCAAGACCTCAGAAAATAACATTGTAGACCTCCACAAGTCTGGTCCATCCTTGGGAGCAATTTCCAAACACTTGAAGATACCACGTTCATCTGTACCAACAATAGTACGCAAGTATAAACACCATGGGACCACGCAGCCATCATACCGCTCAGGAAGGAGACGCGTTCTGTCTCCTAGAGATGAACGTACTTTGGTGCAAAAAGTGCAAATCAATCCCAGAACAACAGCAAAGGACCTTGTGAAGATGCTGGAGGAAACAGGTACAAAAGTATCTATATCCACAGTAAAACAAGTCCTATATCGACATAACCTGAAAGGCCGCTCAGCAAGGAAGAAGCCACTGCTCCAAAACCGCCATAAAAAAGCCAGACTACGGTTTGCAACTGCACATGGGGACAAAGATCGTACTTTTTGGAGAAATGTCCTCTGGTCTGATGAAACAAAAATAGAACTGTTAGGCCATAATGGCCATCGTTATGTTTGGAGGAAAAAGGGGTTGCTTTGCAAGCCGAAGAACACCATCCCAACCGTGAAGCACGGGGTGGCAGCATCATGCTGTGGGGGTGCTTTGCTGCAGGAGGGACTGGTGCACTTCACAAAATAGATGGCATCATGAGGAAGGAAAATGATGTGGATATATTGAAGCAACATCTCAAGACATCAGTCAGGGAGTTAAAGTTTGGTCGCAAATGGGTCTTCCAAATGGACAATGACCCCAAGCATACTTCCAAAGTTGTGGCAAAATGGCTTAAGGACAACAAAGTCAAGGTATTGGAGTGGCCATCACAAAGCCCTGACCTCAATCCTATAGAACATTTGTGGGCAGAACTGAAAAAGTGTGTGCGAGCAAGGAGGCCTACAAACCTGACTCAGTTACACCAGCTCTGTCAGGAGGAATGGGCCAACATTCACCCAACTTATTGTGGGAAGCTTGTGGAAGGCTACCCGAAACGTTTGACCCAAGTTAAACAATTTAAAGGCAATGCTACCAAATACTAATTGAGTGTATGTAAACTTCTGACCCACTGGGAATGTGATGAAATAAATAAAAGCTTAAATAAATCACTCTCTCTACTATCATTCTGACATTTCACATTCTTAAAATAAAGTGGTGATCCTAACTGACCTAAGACAGGGAATGTTTACTAGGATTAAATGTCAGGAATTGTGAAAAACTGAGATTAAATTTATTTGGCTAAGGTGTATGTAAACTTCTGACTTCAACTGTATCCTGACTGTCACCAGAGCCTCCTTCACACAAACACTACCTTTGGGGGAATATACTAGACAGGAGTAACACTCCAAAAAGGGACAGAGAGACATGCAGAAGAAAGCTCCAGGGACTCAGTCTGAAGCACCAACAACATTGTGTCCATTACTCTACACCCCACTTCAGGTGGGCCACTTGTGGAGAGGACAGGGGTATAGAGGGCATGTAGGGAATGGAGAGGTGCACAGCCGACTGCCAAGAGGATTCCTCTATACTGTCAGTGGTTTGTAGTGGTGCCAGGGAGCAGTCCAACAATGTACTATAATTTATTATAAACTGGGTGGTTCGAGCCCTGAATGCTGATTGGCTGACAGCCGTGGTATATCAGATTGTATACCATGGGTATGACAAAACATTTATTTTTACTGCTCTAATTACGTTGGTAACCAGTTTATAATATCATTAAGGCATCTCGGGGGTTTGTGGTATATGGTCAATATACCACGGCTAAGGGCTGTATCCAGGCACTCCCCATTGCGTCGTGCATAAGAACAGCCATTAGCTGTGGTATATTGGCCATATACCACACCCCCTCGGGCCTTATTGCTTAATTATACATATAGTATAGTATTATTATATTATATTAAACAACATGTCTGTAAGCATAATAATCTGGTAAAACCCTGGCAACCACCCGTCTAATATTAATACCATAGCATAACTTTTGTAGGTTTGGTCCACTGAATGCTGGGTTTTATAAGCAAGTGCAAACATGATGTCTTATTGCCATCTAGTGGTGCAACCTACTCATAGAATACAGGTGCATTTGGAATAGGATGCAATTGAGTTCACATGATAGTCTACCCTGCTGAAGAAAAGAAAAAAAGAGTATAGACCTGCATAGATTTCAAGCTGGTCTATGCTGGTCCATGCTGGTCTGATGCTGGTCAAGCTGGTCTGACCAGCATGGTCTAGCTGGTTCTGCTGGCACACCAGTCTTCATTGTGTTTTCGCTAGTGACCAGCATTCATTTTGTTTTCGCTGGTGACCAGCCTTCATTGTGTTTTCACTGGTGAACAGCCTTCATTGTGTTTTCACTGGTGAACAGCATTCGTTGTGTTTTCACTGGTGAACAGCATTCGTTGTGTTTTCACTGGTGAACAGCATTCGTTGTGTTTTCACTGGTGAACAGCCTTCGTTGTTTTCGCTGGCAGACCAGCCTTCATTGTGTTTTCGCAGGTGATCAGCCTTTCGTTGTGTTTTCGCTGGTGACAGTGTTTTCCGTAAGTACATGGAGTAGAAAAAGTAGTCAGCCAGTGAGTTCCGGGCTGGGTGGGTCAGTGTGTTGTTTTGGATAATGTCTAGGCCTATATGTTCAGGACTATTTATTTTACATTAAACCAGTCTTCTCTTGAGATTTAAGTCATATTTAGAGTTTTACTGCACGATATGAATTACCACAATTATTTTTGTTCTTCAAATTATGTATTTTATTGGCTCTGCTGCTGTGGGTAAGGAAACCAATGTCTCATTATGTAATTTGGGTGAAATATCCCTTTCACAGTTTGGCCTGTCAATCAATCACTGTGGGTGGGATTGTCAGGGGAGGGGGCAGGATGTTTGCAGTGGCAATCTTAGCGTGTAAATCTTGGTGCGGCAAACTCAACCATGCCAGCAAAACCACCACACAACAAAACACTAAACAATACATTAATTGCACTATAACGGTGACAAACGGTGCCCACAAACTGTTAGGGCCTACATAAAGTTGTCCCGACAGTGGAGCTTTCCTTTCAGCACCATGGAGTGAATCCTTACCACCGCTACCCCTGGCTATCAGCGGAGCCTCATCTGGCAGCGAAAAAGTTAATTCAGTCTCATTTACTGCCTTTTTAAAAACCATAGCTGATATGGCTGACTTGCTTAAATAAATATGGTTTCTACTGACTCCTTGTGGATTTGTGTAACTTGATAAAAAGCGCATTCTCCTTCAATAATAACGAATGCCGACATGAGTTTTGACTTTTGTACCATACACAAACATTATAACATTTTCTGGGGGTACTTTTTAACCCTTTTTCTCCCAAATTGGTAGTTACAGTCTTGTCCCATCACTGCAACTCCTGTACGGACTCGAGAGAGAGAGGCGAAGGTCGAGAGCCATGCGTCCTCCGAAAAATGACCCCGCCAAGCCTCACTGCTCGCTTAACCCAGAAGCCAGCCGCACCAATGTGGAAACATGGTACAGCTGGCAACCGAAGTCAGCGTGCATGCGCCCGGCTGCCACAAGGAGCTAGAGCGCGATGAGACAAGGACATCCTAGCCGGCCAAACCCTCCCCTAACCCAGACGACGCTGGGCCAATTGTGCACTGTCTCATGGGTCTCCCGGTCGCGGCCGGCTGCGACACAGCCCGGGATCGAACCCAGATCTGTAGTGACGCCTATAGCACTGCGATGCAGTGCCTTAGATCGCTGCGCCACTCGGGAGGCCCTATTATTACATTTATGTTCAGTAAATTCATGTTTCTTCTTATATCATTAAAACTTAGCTCTAAGTATAAGCAAGGGCAAGCAAACGAGCTGCGATGAGGTAGGCCTTCGTTCAGCACTTTCAAAATGGACACTGACAGAAATTCAGATAGCTGTTAGATCAGAACAATTCAGCAAGATGTTGAGGCCTTAACTCTACTCGTAACTCTTGACTCTGCTTTAAGTCACGAGAGAGAGAGACAGAGAGCGAGAGAGAGAGAGACGTGGTTAACTTAACATTTGAAGTATTTTAGTAGGCCTATGTGGTCAAAAAGAAAGGAAAATATACTGAACAAAAATATAAACGCAACATGTAAAGTGTTGGTCACATTTTTCATGAACTGAAATAAAATATCAAATAAATTTTCCATATGCACAAAAAGCGTATTTCTCTCAAATTCTTTGCACAAATTTGTTTACATCCCTGAGCATTTCTCCTTTGCCAAGTTAATCCATCCACCTGAAAGGTGTGGCATATCAAGAAGCTGATTAAACAGCATGATCCTTACACAGGTGCACCTTGTGGGCGGCAGGTAGCTTAGTGGTTAAGAGCGTTGTGCCAGTAACCGAAAGGTCGCTGGTTCTAATCCCTGAGCCAACTAGGTGAAAAATCTGTCGATGTGCCCTTGAGCAAGGCACTTAACCCTAATTGCTCCTGTATGTCACTCTGGATAAGAGCATCTGCTAAATGACTAAAATGTAAAATGTGCTGTGGACAATAAAAGGACACTCTAAAATGTGCAGTTTTGTCACACAATACAATGCCACAGATGTCTCAAGTTGGCATGCTGACTGCAGGAATGTCTGGATCGACATGTACGACAGCGTATTCCAGTTCCCGCCAATATCCAGCAACTTCGCACAGCCATTACAGTTTTTCTCAATTGCTAAAACACTAAACCCTATTGTCTGAACCAAATGCTCAGTTGCCTGAACCCACTGATTGAATCAATCACTCTTTTGGCAAAACCATAAGCACTTTTCACCTGTTTAGACATAACTTGCCAACACATTTTCATTGTGATGCACCCGTGCTGCATAATGGTGAGCACAGGTGACAAAAGTCAAACACAATTAGAGCACAGGTGTCACCACTTGAACACAACAACTCAAAATGGATCACACTTGTGGCTAATGATGTGAGGGAACATATACAGTAAGCCAGTTCAGAGAGCACTGGTTTGTGAGGCCCTACAATGGATAGAAATCTGAGAGGAAGAGTTCGTGTGAGAGGAGGTCGAGGTGGTCGAGGTGGTCAGCGAAGACAAAGAACAGTAATATCTGATGAAATCAGAGCTACTGTGATTGACCATGTTCTTGTCCATGGTATGAGCATGAGGGAGGCTGGACAAAGGGTACAACCAAACATCAGTAGATTCACTGTGTCCACCATAATCCGAAGATTTAGAGAAGAGAACAGGTAATTACCTTTTTTTGACATTATAGTACAGTATGTACATGTTGACAGCAATTACTGTATGACATACTATATACTGTACCACAGTATACTGTAAGTAAATATATGTTTGAGTACATCACTGTACCAATGTACTGTAGTATTGTAATGGAGGGTTGGTCTAACTGTTTGTAGGCCTAGTATTCCATGTATATTTTTTGTAACTTTTTGTAACTCTCTTTTTGTAGAATTGAAAGACTGCCACATGGGGGTGGGAGGACAGGTATGTTCTCCCCACACCAAGAGACCCTAATTGTTGATATGGTCCGTGAGAACAATGCCATTAAACTGAGCGAAATTCAGCAGAAGATCATTGAGGACCATTTAAATTTTGAGGGTATCAACAGTGTCAGCCTCTCTACTGTTGATCGTGTCCTCAAGCGCAACAGACTGCGCATGAAACAGCTATACAGAGTGCCCTTTGATCACAACTCAGACAGAGTCAAAGAGCAAAGATTCCAGTATGTACAGGTTGGCATATATCCAGACACATTCAATGTTGATTACTCTAAGTAGTGATTTACTGTAGTGGCCTAAATCACTTTTTCCGTATCACTTACAAAACTATATCTATTTCTACAGAGGGTTTTTCAACTGGATACAATGGAAAGACCCCATCAATACATCTACATGGATGAAGCTGGGTTTAATCTCACCAAAAGGAGAAGGAGAGGCCGTAATGTGATTGGCCATCGGGCCATTGTTGGTGTTCCTGGGCAGCGTGGTGGCAATGTCACATTATGTGCTGCCATCAGCAATCATGGGGTTGTCCACCATCATGCCAACCTGGGGCCCTACAACACTCACCAGCTCCTCATTTTCCTCAATCACATGCGAGATGCTTTGTTAGGGCAGCAGGATGAGCATCCCATCTATGTTGTTGTTTGGGACAATGTGAGTTTTCACAGAGCCCTCCAGGTTAGAGAGTGGTACAATATGAACCAAGGTTTTATCAATCTTTGCCTTCCACCGTACTCCCCTTTCCTAAACCCCATTGAGGAATTCTTCTCCTCATGGCGGTGGAAGGTATATGAACGCCAACCTTACACCAGGGTAAATCTCCTGCAAGCCATGGGACTTGCCTGTGGTGACATAGGTGTGGAGGCATGCCAAGCCTGGATACGGCATGCCAGGGGTTTTTTCCGCCGTTGCCTGGCCAGACAAAATGTGGCCTGTGATGTGGATGAAGTCCTGTGGCCTGACCCAGTACGGAGACATGATGCTGTGGCTGAGTAATGCACTTATTTGTATATTTTTGTACTTTATTTTTACATGGGCTTACTGTACACAAGTGGCAAACGCATAAGATTTCTGTTTGTTTTTACAAGTGCTACATGTAAATGCACAAGATTTCTGTTTTGTCTTTTTGTACAAGTGCTAAATGCACAGGTTTTTTTTGTTTTGCAACATGCATTTAGCCTACAGTGAACAACAAACATTTATTTCTCCAGCTTCATGTCCTGAGCATTGTGTTTTCTATTTTTCTACGTAGTGTTTAGTGACTGTTCAGTAGTGTTTTTTATTTTGATTGACTCGGGGCACGATTTGACAACATAGTTCAGTTTTGAGCACAGATTGAACTGTTTTGAGGTGAAAGTTTGGTTTTGCAAGAAGAGTCTGAGGTTTTGTGAATTTAGCTTGAAAATTGGGTTTTGTGTTCACAGTTAAGAGAAAAGGAGAGCAGCTTTCAAGAAATGTGTCTTAGCAATCGAGAAAAACTGTAAAGAGGAATGGGACAACATTCCACAGGCCACAATCAACAGCCTGATCAACTCTATGCGAAGGAGATGTGTCTCGCTGCATGAGGCAAATGTTGGTCATACTGACTGGTTTTCTGATCTATGCGAAGGAAATGTGTCCTTTGGTCTGGAGTTCAAATTTGAGATTTTTGGTTCCAACCGCCTTGTCTTAGTGAGACGCAGTGTTGGTGAATGGATGATCTCTGCATGTGTAGTTCCCACCGTAAAGCATGGAGGAGGAGGTGATAGGGTGTGGGGGTGCTTTTCTGGTGACATTGTATGTGATTTATTTAGAATTCAAGGCACACTTAAACAGCATGGCTAACACAGCATTCTGCAGCGATGCGCCATCCCATCTGGTTTGGGGTTAGTGGGACTATCATTGTTTTTTTAACAGGACAATGACCCAACACACCTCCAGGCTGTGTAAGGGCTATTTTACCAAGAAGGAGAGTGATGGAGTGTTGCATCAGATGACCTGGCCTCCACAATCCCATGACCTCAACCCAATTGACATGGTTTGGGATGAGTCGGATGGCAGAGTGAAGGAAAAGCAGCCAACAAGTGCTCAGCATATATGGGAACTCCTTCAAGACTGTTGGAAAAGCATTCCAGGTGAAGCTGGTTGAGAGAATGCAAAGAGTGTGCAAAGCTGTCAACAAGGCAAAGGGTGGCTATTTGAAGAATCTCAAATATATTTTGATTTGTTTAACACTTTTTTGGTTACTACATGATTCCAAATGTGTTATTTCATCGTTTTGATGTCTTCACTATTATTCTACAATGTAAAAAAAAAAAAAAGAAAAAAAAAAAAACCCTTGAATGAGTAGGTGTGTCCAAACTTTTGACTGGTAGTGTAGATTTACATATATATTTTTTAGCTAAACAGGTAGGGCTCAAAACAGATGGGGCTCCACCTGCCCTGAATGCCACTGGATGTTTGTGAGTCACAGAGTTGGTAAGGTTTCAGAGCTGTCAATCAATCACTGTGGGTGGGACTTTGATTTGATTTATTAGGATCCCCATCAGCCGACGCCAATGGTGACAGCTAGTCTTACTGGGGTACGACACATAACGAAAAATACATTACAGACAAAAGACTTAGCAATTTACATATATTTCAAAACATTAACATGTAGTGTGTGTGTTTGTGCATCTATCAGTTACACATACAGTGCATTTAGAAAGTATTCAGACCCCTTGACTTTTTCCACATTTTGTTATGTTACAGCCTTATTCTAAAATTGATTAAATTGTTTTTTTTTCCTCATCAAAATACACACAATACCAAATAATGACAAAGCAAAAACAGTTTTTTAGAAATGTTTCCAAATGTATAAAAAAAAAAAACTGAAATATCATATTTACATAAGTATTCAGACCCTTTACTCAGTACTTTGTTGAAGCACCTTTGGCAGCGATTACAGCCTAGAGTCTTCTTGGGTATGAAGCTACAAGCTTGGCACACCCGTATTTTGTTGAGTTTCTCCCATTTTTCTCTGCAGATCCTCTCAAGCTCTGTCAGGTTGGATGGGGAGCGTCGCTGCACAGCTATTTTCAGGTCTCTCCAGAGATGTTCGATCAGGTTCAAGTCCGGGCTCTGGCTGGGCCACTCAAGGACATTCAGAGACTTGTCCCGAAGCCACTCCTGTGTTGTCTTGGCTGTGTGCTTAGGGTCGTTGTCCTGATGGAAGGTGAACCTTCGCCCCAGTCTGAGATCTTGAGAGCTCTGGAGCAGGTTTTCATCAAGGATCTCTCTATGCTTTGCTCCATTCATCTTTCCCTCGATCCTGACTTGTCTCCCAGTCCCTGCCGCTGAAAAACATTCCCACAGCATGATGCTGGCACCACCATGCTTCACCATAGGGATGGTGCCAGATTTTCTCCAGACGTAAAGCTTGGAATTCAAGCCAAAGAGTTCAATCTTGGTTTCATCAGACCAGAGAATCTTGTTTCTCATGGTCTGAGAGTCCTTTAGGTACCTTTTGGCAAACTCCAAGCGTGCTGTCTTGTGCCTTTTACTGACGAGTGGCTTCCATCTGGCCACTCTACCATAAAGGCCTGATTGGTGGTGCTGCAGAGATGGTTGTCCTTCTGGAAGGTTCTCCCATCTCCACAAAGGAACTCTGGAGCTCTGTCAGAGTGACCATCGGGTTCTTCGTCACCTTCCTGACCAAGCATGCACTATCAACTGTGGGACCTTATATAGACAGGTGTGTGCCTTTCCAAATCATGTCCAGGTTTGCTGTTCACTTGCGCTATATAAGATGGAAGGGAGTTCCATGCACTCATGGCTCTGTATAATACTGTACGTTTCCTTGAATTTGTTTTGGACCTGGGGACTATGAAAAGACCCCTTGTTGCATGTCTGGTGGGGTAAGTGTGTGTGTCAGTGCTGTGTGTAAGTTGACTATGCAAACAATTAGGAATTTCCAACACATTAATGTTTCTTATAAAAACAAGAGAGACTGGCATGCATAGTATCAATATTAGCCCTCTGATTACAATGAACAGCAACACGTGCCGCTCTGTTCTGGGCCAGCTGCAGCTTAACTAGGTCTTTCTTTGCAGCACTTGACCATATGACTTGACAATAATCAAGATAAGATCAAACTAGAGCCTGCAGTACTTGCTTTGTGGAATGTGGTGTCAAAAAAGCAGAGCATCTCTTTATTACAGACAGACCTCTCCCCATCTTTACAACCATTGAATCTATATGTTTTGACCATGACAGTTTACAATTACATTTACATTTTAGTCATTTAGCAGACGCTCTTATCCAGAGCGACTTACAGTTAGTGAGTGCATACATTTTTCATACAATCTAAGGGAACACCAAGTAATTTAGTCTCCTCAACTTGTTCAACAGCCACACCATTCATTACCAGATTCAGCTGAGGTCTAGAACTTAGTGAATGATTTGTACCAAATACAATGCTCTTAGTTTTAGAGATGTTCAGGACCAGTTTATTACTGGTCACCCATTCCAAACCACACTGCAACTCTTTGTTAAGGGTTTCAGTGACTTCATTAGCTGTGGTTGCTGATGCGTATATGGTTGAATCATCAGCATACATGGACACACATACTTTGTTTAATGTCAGTGGCAGGTCATTGGTAGAAATAGAAATTAGTAGAGGGCCTAGAGAGCTGCCCTGCGGTACACCACACCTGACGTGTTTGACATTAGAGAAGCTTCCATTAAAGAAAACCCTCTGAATTCTATTAGATAGATAGCTTTGAATCCACGATATGGCAGAGGTTGAAAAGCCATTACACATAAGTTTTCTCAACAACAGGTTATGGTCAATAATATCAAAGGCTGCACTGAAATCTAACAGTACAGCTCCCACAATCTTCTTATTATCAATTTCTTTAAAACAATCATCAGTCATTTGTGTCAGTGAAGTACATGTTGAGTGCCCTTCTCTATAAGCATGCTGAAAATATGTTGTTAATTTGTTTACAGAGAAATAGCATTGTATTTGGTCAAACACCATTTTTTCCAACGGTTTGCTAAGAGTTGGCAGCAAGCTGATAGGTCTGCTCTCAGAACCAGTAAAGGCCGCTTTACCACTCATTTTACATTTACATTTTAGTCATTTAGCAGACACTCTTATCCAGAGCGACTTACAGTTAGTGAGTGCATTCATTTTCATACTGGCCCCCCGTGGGAAACGAACCCACAACCCTGGCATTGCAAGCGCCATGCTCTACCAACTGAGCTACAGGGGACTACCCTGTGTAGCGGAATGACTTTGGCTTCCCTCCAGGCCTGAGGACAAAGACTTTCCTCTAGGCTCAGATTAAAGATATGACAGATAGGAGTAGCTATAGAGTCAGCTACCATCCTCAGTAGCTTCCCATCTAAGTTGTCTCAACACACACACACACAGCCCTCCGGCCCTCCCCACCACTCACTCACTCAAAAACAGTTTTCAAACCGCGGAAATGGCAACCCTCGTTAGAAAGACTAGTTTTTGCAGCTTGACCATGTTGGACCAGCATACACTCAAAAAAGAATCATCCTGTTCTTTCACTGTACCAGCGAAAACACAACGAAGGCTAGTTACCACCCTATGCTGTCTATGCCGTTTTTTTCAGCAGAGTACTTCTACCAAATCTCACTGCACACCTCTCCCCTATTTGACCTAGATAGTGTGTGTGTATGTATTAATATGTAGGCTACATGTGCCTTTTTTTAAAATTGGTGTTGTTATGTCCTTGAGCTGTTCTTGTCTATTAATGTTCTGTATTATGTCATGTTTCATGTTTTGTGTGGACCCCAGGAAGAGTAGCTGCTGCTTTCGAAACGGCTAATGGGGATCCTAATAAAATACCAAATACCCAAATGGTGTCCATTTTATTAGTAGCTTTTTAGTAGCCTAGCTTTTTTTTTTTTTTAAGTAGCATTTCCGCTTAAAAACACTTTCTCCAAACATTCCATTATTTGTCATGCACAGTTTTTTATTACTTTGTCACAGCAAGTTGTCTTAATGGAATCTCTCCAGCTATAGTGTTGGAATTGATCAGTTCACACTTCAGTGTGTTTTGGAGACAAACAGCTCAGAAATCCATATGGTTACCATAACTCAACTTCTCATTTGTCAGCCTGTCTGTTGATTTTGGCAGTATCTCTAATTAGTAATTATTGACTTCTATAACATCCCAATCACAGACACACACCATATTGACTGATACTCCAAGGACTCCACTTCAAAGGGACAACCTATACTTGGAAAAAGAGCCTGAGTAAAATGTTGAATCAACACCGGGCCCTAAACTTGTATTCCACACATTGACCAGGAGATGGCAATCTTCGAAAAACATTCAATCAGCCATCATCAGCAAGTGTGTCTCAATTTGTCTTTCTGTGATTCCTCAAATCCTATCTCCTTGCCTTCTTAACCATATTGGAGGAGAAGGTCCATGGTCCCTCCCCTCTGACCTTCTTTTCCAATGGGTTTTGAGAAGGAGGTGAGGAGAGGGCATACGAGGAATTGAGGAATTATAAATTGGAGAAAGAGTTTGTGGCTGTTGTTTTTTATTTTTTATTTCACCTTTATTTAACCAGGTAAGCCAGTTGAGAACAAGTTCTCATTTACAACTGCGACCTGGCCAAGATAAAGCAAAGCAGTGCGATAAAAACAACAACACAGAGTTACATATGGGGTAAAACAAAACATAAAGTCAAAAATACAACAGAAAATATATACAGTGGGGGAAAAAGTATTTAGTCAGCCACCAATTGTGCAAGTTCTCCCACTTAAAAAGATGAGAGAGGCCTGTAATTTTCATCATAGGTACACGTCAACTATGACAGACAAATTGAGAAAAACAAAATCCAGAAAATCACATTGTAGGATTTTTAATGAATTTATTTGCAAATTATGGTGGAAAATAAGTATTTGGTCAATAACAAAAGTTTCTCAATACTTTGTTATATACCCTTTGTTGGCAATGACACAGGTCAAACGTTTTCTGTAAGTCTTCACAAGGTTTTCACACACTGTTGCTGGTATTTTGGCCCATTCCTCCATGCAGATCTCCTCTAGAGCAGTGATGTTTTGGGGCTGTCGCTGGGCAACACAGACTTTCAACTCCCTCCAAAGATTTTCTATGGGGTTGAGATCTGGAGACTGGCTAGGCCACTCCAGGACCTTGAAATGCTTCTTACGAAGCCACTCCTTCGTTGCCCGGGCGGTGTGTTTGGGATCATTGTCATGCTGAAAAACCCAGCTACGTTTCATCTTCAATGCCCTTCCTGATGGAAGGAGGTTTTCACTCAAAATCTCACGATACATGGCCCCATTCATTCTTTCCTTTACACGGATCAGTCGTCCTGGTCCCTTTGCAGAAAAACAGCCCCAAAGCATGATGTTTCCACCCCCATGCTTCACAGTAGGTATGGTGTTCTTTGGATGCAACTCAGCATTCTTTGTCCTCCAAACACGACGAGTTGAGTTTTTACCAAAAAGTTATATTTTGGTTTCATCTGACCATATGACATTCTCCCAATCCTCTTCTGGATCATCCAAATGCACTCTAGCAAACTTCAGACGGGCCTGGACATGTACTGGCTTAAGCAGGGGGACACGTCTGGCACAGCAGGATTTGAGTCCCTGGCGGCGTAGTGTGTTACTGATGGTAGGCTTTGTTACTTTGGTCCCAGCTCTCTGCAGGTCATTCACTAGGTCCCCCCATGTGGTTCTGGGATTTTTGCTCACCGTTCTTGTGATCATTTTGACCCCACGGGGTGAGATCTTGCGTGGAGCCCCAGATCGAGGGAGATTATCAGTGGTCTTGTATGTCTTCCATTTCCTAATAATTGCTCCCACAGTTGATTTATTCAAACCAAGCTGCTTACCTATTGCAGATTCAGTCTTCCCAGCCTGGTGCAGGTCTACAATTTTGTTTCTGGTGTCCTTTGACAGCTCTTTGGTCTTGGCCATAGTGGAGTTTGGAGTGTGACTGTTTGAGGTTGTGGACAGGTGTCTTTTATACTGATAACAAGTTCAAACAGGTGCCATTAATACAGGTAACGAGTGGAGGACAGAGGAGCCTCTTAAAGAAGAAGTTACAGGTCTGTGAGAGCCAGAAATCTTGCTTGTTTGTAGGTGACCAAATACTTATTTTCCACCATAATTTGCAAATAAATTCATTAAAAATCCTACAATGTGATTTTCTAGAAAAAAAAATCTCAATTTGTCTGTCATAGTTGACGTGTACCTATGATGAAAATTACAGGCCTCTCTCATCTTTTTAAGTGGGAGAACTTGCACAATTGGTGGCTGACTAAATACTTTTTCCCCCACTGTATACAATGTGTGCAAATGTAGCAAGCTATGGAGGTAAGGCAATAAATAGGCCATAGTGCAAAATAATTACAATTAGTATTAACACTGGAATGATAGATGTGCAAGAGATTATGTGCAAATAGAGATACTGGGGTGCAAATGAGCAAAATAAATAACAATATGGGGATGAGGTTGTTGGGTGGGCTAATTTCAGATGGGCTGTGTACAGGTGCAGTGATCGGTAAGGTGCTCTGACAACTGATGCTTAAAGTTAGCGAGGGAGATAAGAGTCTCCAGCTTCAGAGATTTTTGCAGTTCGTTCCAGTCAATGGCAGCAGAGAACTGGAAGGAATGGCGGCCAAAGGAGGTGTTGGCTTTGGGGATGACCAGTGAGATATACCTGCTGGAGCGCATACTACGGGTGGGTGTTGCTATGGTGACCAATGAGCTAAGATAAGGCAGGGATTTGCCTAGCAGTGATTTATAGATGGCCTGGAGCCAGTGGGTTTGGCGACGAATATGTAGTGAGGACCAGCCAACAAGAGCGTACAGGTCACAGTGGTGGGTAGTATATGGGGCTTTGGTGACAAAACGGATGGCACTGTGATAGACTACATCCAATTTGCTGAGTAGAGTGTTGGAGGCTATTTTGTAAATGACATCGCAGAAGTAAAGGATCGGTAGGATAGTCAGTTTTACGAGGGCATGTTTGGCAGCATGAGTGAAGGAGGCTTTGTTTTTGCGAAATAGGAAGCCGATTCTAGATTTAACTTTGGATTGGATATGCTTAATGTGAGTCTGGAAGGAGAGTTTACAGTCTAACCAGACACCTAGGTATTTGTAGTTGTCCACATACTCTAGGTCAGACCCGTCGAGAGTAGTGATTCTAGTCTAGTTGTTCAAGACCAATGCTGCTATATTTTGGCTTCAGATAGTAATGATTTGACAAAAATACTGGAGGACACAGGTTTGCTTAAAGTTCATCAAAATGTAAACTTTATTTGGATACTTTAGAAAAAATATATAATTGTCTACTACAGCAATAGACAAAATATAGAAATCATAGTTTTTTCACACAAACAAACAAAACAACATCAATTGTATACGGAAACAAAAGACTACTCTGTTTGCACTGACTAGAGAAGACACATTCTACCTTATCTCCCCCTAATAAATAATTCAACCAGCGTTAACTCGAAACAGAACTTAAGATATTTCTGTGCTGATACTTTGACTCAGAACCCTTACAGCACATGTGCATTCATGTAAGTGTAGCTAATAGAATACTATGCAACATCAATGCGTATCATCAATATGAAGATGTTTGTAAAATGGTTTGTATCCAATATCAACATTGGATGTTAGTTAGTGCATGTAGCTACTACTAGCTAGTATTGATTGTCAGAATAGGAAGAAATAAGAGTAAAAGACCTACAGTATATAATAATAATATACAAATTATAATAATGATGACAATAATGATATGATAATAGACATGATTGTACCCACAGTATTAAGCCTATTGCAATACTATCAACATGGGCCATGTTGCAATACTACATCAGATTAGAAATTAATGTTTAGTTCCTAACTAATCTGAATAATTAAGCGACCCTACTTAGAGGGTTATGGAAGCATATAGCTGCCAAGATTCTATATAAAATTGAAATACAAAGTGTTATTAATTTATCATTATCCAATTACATTTTAAATTACATTTCAGCAGCTATACGCTTGCATAGAAGGTTGGGTTTGATACATAAATATTCAAAATCTACATTTATCATTTCACACCCATAAACAAAACCCAGACATAGATATTTGTATTATCTACTAGTAGAGTAAAACAGTACCTGCACTTCCAAGTGCTTGATAAAACATTATACACTAAGTGTAATGTTCACAAATATATGTCTAAAATGCCAATTTCAGTTTGGTCACAATTGGGGAACTTTTCCACAAACAATTCCCTGAACAACATTTTCACAGACAATTACTAAACATTTTAAAATCTAGTAGTGCAATTGTACAGAATACCTGTCCAGGGCTCTACACTGACATGTTTTACAATGAGCACGTTTTATTATTTTATTTATTTTTTATTTAACCTTTATTTAACTAGGCAAGTCAGTTAAGAACAAATTCTTATTTACAATGACGGCCTACCTCGCCCAAACATGTGCTCCTAAATCGAAAAATGTAGGAGTTCAAAAAGAGTTGATGAATAAAAGGTTTTTAGAGTGTTCCATGCTCAATCAATTACAACTTAGGTGAGACAAATGCTCAGCTGCCGCTTTGATGGGCGGGCCTTTACTGTTGTAACGGTGGGACTCACATGTCTGTCTGTGAGAGATGATATTCTCCGACGTGTCTCTTCACTAGCAGTTGAGCACTAACATTAAAAAACAACCTAGCGTGTGAACAAAACGATGTAAACAGCCAAGAAACACGAGGGCAAAGTCACACTTTAGTAGACTTTCAGGTAAATTCGACAAACTTTTATACCAGTGCGCTTCTTAAAAATGTATCGTTCAGCACTTCCCTCAGTGCGTACAGCCCCCCCAGGCACTGTTGCTGCTCAAGGTGGGATAGCTATATGGGATTCGTAGTTCTTTGTGTGATTAGCTACCTCTATGAAACAAAACAAACAAATACTTTCAAAATGGCTACAGCAGCTATTTTTTTGGCCTATAAATCACAAGTTGCACATGTGCTCATACTTGATCAGTTCACACACATGCGCATATGAGAGTAAAATGGTTGCTCTGTAGAGCCCTGCTGTCTAGTATGTGCTGTAAATATTTGGTTAAGAAGTATCATAGGGACTTCCCTGTCTCTGTCCCAGCCTCAGAGAGACTTGTCTCCTACAGTAGTTTTCCCATCATCCTCCTTTCATGGAGCAAAGGGTAGATAGAGGGCCTCTACTAGTACACATTGGCCATCTGAAGTCATTTAGGGTTTCTTTCATCGCCCTGTATGAATGTCTGTGATTGGTTTCTTGTTCTTGGTCATATTTCTTTTTACATTTCATGTGCAAATCAAATCAGTTAAAATCAAATCCTCAAATAGATATATTTCATCAGAACTGTCATAGGTGGGAGGTAACAGTCTCGAACAGCCAGAACAGCATAATGTTAGCCTACATCCAGTAACAGATAATATCTCTCACACTGATATAAATAATTGTTCAATCTTAAAACTCTAAAATAATCTGGCCTGTATTCATAAATTGTCTCAGAGTAGGAGTGCTGATCTAGGATTAGGGTCCCCCTCATCGGTCTCATTCCTTATGATCTAAAAGGCAAACTGATTATAGATCAATTTATGAATACAGGCCTTGAGGTTGGGGTGATGTATGGCTGTAGATCCAGCAGCTCTTAAATGAGTACTGTGGTGGGTCACCATCTCTCCTTTAGTCAGTCAGTCCATCCACTGAATCTGAAAATGGACACATAACATATATGGATTAGTACATATCTATATGTAATATAATTGGAATAACCATCATTGTCATGTCTTTTTGAAACTATCTAGGCTAGTTAATGGCAGTATTGATATTACTGGAGAGGAATATTGCCGTGTCCTGGACAATCCTCATGGATTATTTTCTGATCCCACGCAAGCAGACAGGAGAGAATAGTTATGGTTAGCATAGAAAAAATTAGAAACTGAAGGAAGAAATTTTAAAAGGGGTTGAGGGGCGAGGTAGTGAAACTAATTCCACACTATTTGGTACATGACTACTACATGAGTAATTCAAATACAGTTACCGTAAGTGGAATAATACAACTGTAATGCAAGTTCACATGTTTTGGAGTGAAGAGCAAAGATTATACATTTCACCCAGTCTGAGCTTTAGCCTATGAGACTGCTGTTTCCTGGTACCAGACTATGTCTGAGTTGTCAGTAAAGCTGCCACTCACTGTGTGGTGGGTCCACGTCCAGTTTGGCCGATCCTACGGCAGAGTTCACTTTGGGCCTTGCCCCAAGCTGCCGGTTCTGGGTTTGGTTTTGGTCCAAATGTTTCTTCTCCTTCTCCTCCACCTCCTCTGGGTTATAGATGCCCTCCTCCGCTACCACCTTCTCTATCTTCTCCATGAGCCGCCTCAGTTGGGGGTGCTCCCCAAATATGCAGTTATTGATGACAAAGTACCTCCTCTTGCACTTTTCCAGCACCCACTGCAGATCCTTCCCCTCCCGCTTGATGTGTCTCTCGATGGACATGTTCCTCAGCACCTCAGCCCAAGTGAACACTAGGATAGTATGCCTCCACACACGCTCCCCAAACAGGGCCAGGTGCTCCTCGATGCGGGCCCGGTCCACCTCGGTAAACATGCCCACGGGGATGACCAGTAGGAAGGCGTGGGGGCCAGGGGGCCCACACATGGAGGCTCCCCGTACCATCTCCTGCTGATAGAGGGGCGGCGTGGTCTGGGCCGAGAACCAGCCCGGCGTATCTATCACTGTCACCTGGCGCCCCTCCACCTCAGTCTGACGCTTGACGCAGAACTCGGCTGCCCGCTCTAGGCGGAACTCCTCGCGGCCCAGGATGGTGTTGCCTGTGAGGCTCTTCCCAGGCCACCTCCAGCCCAACAGCACCAGCCGCAGCTCAGATAGACGGTTGGCTTCCCGGGTTGCTGCCGCAAGCCTCTTCTCCTCCTCCTCTGGGTCAGGCACATCCTCTCCTGAGGGTACAAATATCACAAGTCATTAGCAAGTACTTTTTAGCTAATACTGTTTCAGCAGTTTATTTAACACACACCTGAGGAGTATACACTAATACAGGAGTAATAAAGACTAGTTCACTAATTTTGTGGTTTTTATTTATTTATCAGGGGGTGCAGCACCACCTTCGGCACCCCTTTTCCCGCAGCTATGATTCTTTAGTTAGTTAGTGATGCATAATAATTTGTATCAAATTCAAATCCCTTATAGAAAATGTAATAAAGACAGTTTAGAACCAAGTCATTTAGCCTGCCCTACCCATGTGCATTGATGTCTATAGCAGATTGACTAACGAATGACTTGCATTCGTTAGTCCGTGCCAACAAAAAAATCCAGCCCGTTGATCATCTCCTGTGTGGCAATTTATGGTTGAAACAGGAGTCTTGCTATGTATCAACCAAGTTATTCTAACATTTGACATAGCGACCGGGCCTGGGGCAGTAAAGTATAAAGTGAAACGTGTCACATTCGGGTCAGAGTTAAACTGGCTAACCTAGCTAGCTGTTAGCATTCCGTGAACTATCGATAACCGCTTTTTTAAAAAGGTTTTGTTCGATTAGTTGTATCGATTGACTTGAGAAACCGTATATTTTTGGAGACCCACCTGTTGATTGCACTGGTTTCTCTGATTCCATGCCGGTGTTTCGTTATTCTGAAATTGTATTCCGCAATTAATCCGCTGGAGAAGGATTTCCTGCTTGGTTGACAGACGGCGCGGGACTATATATAAATATTTTAGCAGGTCATGTGTGCGTGAAACTTGTGTTATGGTGCCCCCTTGGAACCTCCTGCGGACAGTGCAGCCAACCTCGATTATAGTTTACTGGTAGGTATTTCACCAACTATTGTCATTACCATAATACTCCCATTGGACAGTGGTCACATTACTGGAGCACGATGCAGTAAAAAAAAACACAACTTCCTGAAAATGACAAATAATTTGGGGTAATTTTATTTTGTTAAAATCTTCAAAATCCTTCATATTTACAAAAACGATATTTCTGTAACTCCAACTCAAAAAGTAACATTCATAGAATAGTGCTTCACTCATATTCTTTAGTATAATTCACTAACACTTATCTATTTTTCTAACCCAGCACCTTTTAAGGGACATACAGTACAGTGCCTATTGAAAGTCTACCCACCAGTTGCAGTCTTCACATTTTAAAAGTGAAAGAAAAATTATAGAACATTTTCCACATTAATAAAAAATGTAACAAAGATGTGTTGATTGTGTATGTCTTCACACCACAGAGTTAAACATTGGTAAAATCTTATTTATAATGATTCACAGCTGTAATTTATCTTAGGGCAACAATTATACATTTTTTTGTCAAAATTGCTCAAGCTCAGTAAATTTGGTTGGGAGTCATTGATGGACAGCAATATTCAAACCCTGACTGATTTTCAAGCAGATTTAACTCAGGTCTAAGACTGGACCATTCAGGAACACTTAACACCTATTGGAAAGCCATTCTGGTCCGTCTTTGGCGTCAACATTTGTGAAATTGTCCCGCTGAAAAATAAAACTATACCAGGGTTAGGTATTCAGATGCCTGTGGCAGGTTTTCCTCTAACTTTTTATTTCCTTTCATATTCCTTTTGGTCTTGACAAACTTCCCAGTCTCTGCCGGTAACAAGCATTCCCATAACATGATGCGTCTACCACAATGACAGCAATCCATGCTTTGGTTTAGTTTCCCTGGCACTGTTTTCAGTGGGTGAACTATCCCTTTAATTTTAAGGCAGCAAAATGTGAAGAGGGGTGTGTAGACTTTCACTAGCGACTGTATCCTTCATTGACAGAAAAGTGTGCAATATAGCAGTAATAAAATCACCTAGTCATAGAGCTCACATTCCAATACTACACTTCCATATTTCAGATTTGTACAAGACACATAACAACAAACAATCCAACAAAATCGACATCACTGGCTCTTCCCTATTATTATTAGAACAAAAAGATAAACATTCAAATGAACCTTCGTACCTTTAGAGTCTGGTGTGTGTGTGTGTGTGCATGTGTGTGTTACAGTTACATTGCCCAGGCTGCCAGCATCTGCATTTCGTCATGATCCTCTACCCTCTTCTTGGAAGCTGTAAAGCAGGAGGGTGAAAATTGGTTTAACACTGACTGTATTATAAAAACTAGCATACACTTCAACTAGTTTATTATTCTGCAGGCCCTTGTCCTGTACTTACGGGTGCGCTCGCTGGGTCGAGATGAGGGCAGTTTGGAGGCGGGCACACTGGGCACTCTGCCCATGTTCTTCATGCTCTCCTCCAGCTCCTCCTGTTCCAACTCTGCCAGCTCTGCCAACAGCTCATCCTGCAGGATAATCCAAATGTGAGCCATTGAGATGCATGCAGTATTGTACATGTTTGGCAATCAGGAAGTCACAAAACCTAAGTAGCCTATAAAGCAGCTAAATCAATCAATCCTCCACTGGGCAAAGTGAATAGGCTAAGAGGATGAAATAAGATGCATTTTTTGAGAAATGGTGAGCAGTAAATAGGTTACCTCATCAAATGAATCTCCGAAAGGTCGGGAGATAGCATCACAGATCTCCTGGGCAACTTCCTGAGACTCAGTGATGTCCTGCATCAGAGATTCAATCTTATCCAGATCCCTGGGAGGAAAACAGAGAGGATTTAGGAATAGTATAATAGTAGTAGGTCCATCAGTAGGCCTAGTTAGATATGATCCTCTTTGTTTCTGATATAACTTTGAAACTCAGGTTGAAATAGAATTATGAGCATATAATTGGCAATAAAGTCAATCTTGAGAAAGGCCAGTGTTTGATGGCTACATCCCAAATGGCACCCTATTCCCTATTTGGTGCACTACTTTTGACCAAGGTCAAAAGTAGTGCACCAAATAGGGAATAGGGTGCCATTTGGGGTGCAAACCCACTGTTTAATGGTTATTATCCTTATTCACTCACATGTTCTGGTGGACCCCCTTGATGGCCTTGGCAGCGTAGCCCATGGTCTTCAGGACCTCAGTGTTGGTGTTGGCATTCTCCAATGCCTCTCTTTGGAACTCAATGGTGGAGAGGGTCCCGTCAATCTGTGTGAGCTGCTGCTCAAAGCGCTTCTTCCTCTTCAGTGCCTGGAGGGCCACTGGTGGTACAGAGGTACAGGGGGGGGATATGGTTATGATGATTATTAAATAGCATATAGAAGTGCCATCTGCATCTTTAGTAGTGAAGAAAAAAAAGCAATGGCAGAAGGGGTACAGATGGACACAAATTAGTATGACCTAGGTAGGAGTCATTAAAGAAAGTAGCTGATAGCCTAATGACAGAAGATTGGGCTGCAAGCAGCCCTGACAAAACTATTGTCTGTTTCTAGGTGTTCCCTGTATTGACAAAAGAACAAGATACTTCACCTGAGAAGACGGTCTCCTATTGATACAGATTATTTAGGTTCAGGTGATTCAACATGGACCAACCAAATCATGCAAACGTGACAATATCACAACAATACATACCACGTTTATTCTTGAGGCCATTCTTCTTTGCTATCATAATTTCTTGTTCAATTTTCTTTTCCAAGAAGTCTTGTTTTTTCGCCAGCATCGCCTCTGTTTCTCGAAGTTTGTGAATGGCGTCCTGCGGGGTAGGGCCTGTCCGCGAGCGATGGCCATGTTTCGATCTCGAAGAGCTTGGATAGTGGCTTGAAGAGATCGAACTTGAGCTTCCCTTGAACAATTTGGACATTTTGTCACTTTTTGTATTCAGTTAAAGATTCTTTTCAAATGTAGCTCGTTAGATCAACTTCTCTGGAGAAAGTGGCGCCAGGTGCAGGTTGCAATTCAAGTCCGACAGCTTCAATTCAAAAACAGCCAGCCAATCCCACACACCTGAGTGACGCTTCCTGAAATGTGACACATGTGGCTGGCAATAGGCTTTTATAATGAATTACACAATAGCCTAGGGCTAGGCCCTAGCTATTATGAAGAAAAAAAAAATGTAAGATCAATAACTAGGCCCCTATGAGAAAAGATTGAATATAAAGGTTAGGCTATAGGAAATGTATCTAATTATTGCATGTCAAGATAATCAACACAATAATCATTAATTTACAGTGGAATAATTCACCTACAATGTAGGCCTTTTACAATGTATCACTCATAAATGTATCATTACTAGTTAGTACAACGTATCAATTTATCATGGACAGAGATTGATTTATATTCAGTCCGTTGCCGGGTCAAATCAAATATATTTTATAAGTAACCAAAGATAGACCACAGCCTGTTGTTTCCAATGGGAGCATTATCATAGTGGGCAGAACAAGCAAGGAGGTGGGCAGAGCCAAGCATGAGCTAGCGAGAGCCTATTGGCGCGTTCTAGTATATATTTGCATATTTCCGTTAGGGAACGCCCACTCTGTCATGTGCGCGTGTGCAATAACTCAATTCGCCCTTGCACTCCTTCCAAACAACGCAATTTTTTTGAAACTTTGGCAAAGGGTGAATTCCACAAATCTTTGTCCACTCTGTTCGTAACAGATTTATAGTTTGGGAAACAGAAAACTATATTGAGATCAAATGTTTCATCGATGAGAAAATTAGCAGAATGTCGGCCAAAACCATCTCGCTCCATCTTCTCCTACCGCCTGGCACAGAACTTCCTATCACCACCATATTTGTTAGTGAGCGGCAATACCAACCGGATGCTTCACATTTATACATCCGGTGAAATGTCTGTCTCATTGTTACATCTGTGGTGAAAGTTGAAAAGTTGATGTTGACGCCAGAAGAATCATGAGGATATGAGAGGGGATGTGGATAGTATGAATAACTGGGTGAGAACAGCGTTAGTGGGGGCAGCTACTGAGGCTATACCTAAGAGTTCAGGGAGGAGGAGGAGGAGGAAAGCAGTCCCATGGTGGACGGAGGAATGTGGGGCAATGGTGAGGAGTAGGAACAGGGCATTTAGAGTACTGAAAAGGACGCATAATTTCCAACATCTGATTCAGTATAAGCAGGCCCAGGCCATGGTGAGGAGAACTATCCATCAGGCAAAGAGGTCATGTTTGCATCGGTTCTGTGACACCATTGGAAGGGCGACACCTGTGGGAGAAGTGTGGGGGATGATTAAGAGGATGAGTGGGGTCAGAAGAGAGTGGGATTATCCAGTGTTGACGAGTGGGGAGGATGTGGCAGTAACAGATGAGGAGAAAGCAGAGATGATGGCCAAAGCATTTGTCCAAGTGCATAGCTCCGCAAATCTGTCAGAGGGTGCAGAGGAGACACTGTGTTAACAAACCTCCAAACCTCCAAACGAGCTTCAATGCCATACAACACTCCTTCAGTAGCCTCCAACTGCTCTTAAACACTAGTAAAACTAAATGCATGCTTTTCAATCGAACGCTGCTGGCACCCGCCCACCCGACTAGAATCACCACTCTTGACGGGTCTGACCTAGAGTATGTGGACAACTACAAATACCTAGGTGTCTGGTTAGACTGTAAACTCTCCTTCCAGACTCACATAAAGAATCTCCAATCCAAAGTTAAATCTAGAATCGGCTTCCTATTTCGCAACAAAGCCTCCTTCACTCATGCTGCCAAACATGCCCTCGTAAAACTGATTATCCTACCGATCCTTGACTTCGGCGATGTCATTTACAAAATAGCCTCCAACACTCTACTCAGCAAATTGGATGTAGTCTATCACAGTGCCATCCGTTTTGTCTCCAAAGCCCCATACGCTACCCACCACTGTGGCCTGTACGCTCTTGTTGGCTGGTCCTCACTACATGTTCGTCGTCAAACCCACTGGCTCCAGGCCATCTATAAATCACTGCTAGGCAAATCCCCGCCTTATCTTAGCTCATTGGTCACCATAGCAGCACCCACCCGTAGTCTGCGCTCCAGCAGGTATATCTCACTGGTCATTCCCAAAGCCAACACCTCCTTTGGCCGCCATTCCTTCCAGTTCTCTGCTGCCAATGACTGGAACGAATTGCAAAAATCTCTGAAGCTGGAGACTCTTATCTCCCTCACTAACTTTAAGCATCAGTTGTCAGAGCACCTTACCGATCACTGCACCTGTACACAGCCCATCTGAAATTAGCCCACCCAACTACCTCATCCCTATATTGTTATTTATTTCGCTCTTTTGCACCCCAGTATCTCTATTTGCACATAATCTCTTGCACATCTAGCATTCCAGTGTTAATACTATTGTAATTATTTTGCACTATAGCCTATTTATTGCCTTACCTCCATAACTTGCTACATTTGCACACACTGTATATATATTTTCTGTTGTATTTTTGACTTTATGTTTTTTACCCCATATGTAACTCTGTGTTGTTTTTATCGCACTGCTTTGCTTTATCTTGGCCAGGTCGCAGTTGTAAATGAGAACTTGTTCTCAACTGGCTTACCTGGTTAAATATAGGTGAAATAAAAATAAAATAAAAAAACACGAGAGAGGAGCATCCTGGAGTGCTGGATAGGAGGGAGGATGTAAATTGTGGCTGCATTACAGGTGGAGATGGGTGATATGCCATTGCAGATTAGGAGACAGCAGCTGGCAATGAATTATTGGGTCAACCTACAAGGACATGGGGTGTCTCATCCTGCGAAAGTGATTTTACAGGCATGCTGGGAACATGAGCGAAGACGGAACACAAGCTTTGGGTGGGTGAGTAATAACCAGGCAAAGGAGATGGGACTGTATGGAAGGGAGTTTAGTCCTGGGTCAGCATTTGTAAAGCAGGAATGTGGGGTGGAAGTCAGGAAACGTATTACAGATCATCTGGCTATATATACGGCGGAGCTGATGGCCATACTGTTGGCCTTGCAGTGGGTGGAGGAAGTCAAACAAGACAGAGTAGTTATTTGCTCTGATTCATGTGCGGTGTTAATGAGTCTCCAGTTCCTTTAGCTCACGTAGCAGACAATACTTGCTTTATGAGGTGCTACAAACCCATGGCAAGGTTAAACAGATGGGTATACAGATCATATTTACTTGGATCCCAGCCCATGTGTGGGGTGGAGGGGAACGAGGCAGTAGATGAACAGGCTAAACAAGCACTTAGTAGTGGGGATGTTGATGTTGAAGTTTCAATGAGCAAGGCAGAGGCAAAAAGACTGATATATACAGTGATGGTGCAGAGATGGCAGGAGCAGTGGAATAGAGATAATAAGGGAAGGCATTTATTTCAAGTACAAAGGAAAGTCGGGGAGGGGAGGACGGCAGAAAGGGACAGAAGAGAGGAGGCTATTTTTACAAAATTAAGGTTGGGACACAGCCAGTTGAATAAGACATTAAATGTGATAGGAAAGCATCCAACAGGAAAGTGTGATTCTTGTCAGGAAACAGAGACCGTGGAGCATGTATTGCTACAGTGTGGGCAGTATCAGGGGGAAAGAGAGAGGGTGAGATCTAGTATGAGGGAGAAGGGGATACAGGAAATTAGTTTAAAGAGAATATTGAGTAGAACGTCATTAGATATAGTCTCAAATATTTTGTTATATTTTTTAAGAGCAACGGGGCTGGCAGGTAGGATTTAGTTTCTCCCTGTCTCTGGCCCACACTCCAGTACAGTAGGTGGCGGTAATGCACCATAACGTTGGATGCCAACCGCTGATAAACCCCACTGAAGACGAAGAAGAAGACGAAATAGATTCACGGAAGATGGCGGAAGCGGATGATGAAGTGGGGATAGAATACCGGTATAATCAAGGAGAATTTGAGTATTGTTCAAACTAATGGAAAACGGAGCAAACAAAGTAGGGTACATTGATGAGAATAACCCTTTGTATCTAGTAGGAGTACGGTTTGTTAATAAGGAACAGCTGAGCAGAGTACCAAGCTTGAATAAACCATTTGAGTTATCCAAACTGGTGGAGAGAGTGCTGGGTAAAGTGAAGGATGTGAGGATCACGAGAGGCGGGCTTGTTTTGATTTTTTGTAATTCTGCGGATCAGAAGGAACGTGCGTTGTCTTAATCGATTTGATAAGTTTGAAGTGTTGTGTGTGTCGCTTCGGAACAGGGCACCCTTTAAGGCGGTTATATCTGGCGTTTCGTGGGAAGTTGATTTGGAAGAGATAAAACATATTCCTGGAGTGATTGAAGCACGTCGGATGAATCGAGTGGTTAATGTGGAAAAATTGAAGAGTTTGTATGTTCTTTTGTTTTTTGAAATAGTCTCTCCCTAATTAAGTGCGGTTAGGGTATATTAACTACAGAGTTGCAGCATTTATCCCAAGAACAATGCAGTGTGAACATTGTAAAGCTTTTGGTCATGTAGGAAGTGTTTGCAGAAGGGAGAAGCCAGGATGTACAAGATGTGGGAAATATCATATTATGTGTTATAAAATTGAAGAAAATGTTGTAATTGCGGTGGGAATCATGAAGCCACGTCTTATGAATGCCCCACAAGGGTAAAAGAGAACGAGGTGGCCAAAGTCAGGGTTGTACAGAGCATTTCATATGCAGAAGCTGTGAAAAGGGTTGAGGGTTTGAATGTTGCACCAGAAGAGTCCATGGGACCGAGAGAATGAAAAACAGCTTCACTCTCAAGGCCATCAGACAGTTAAATAGCCATCAGTAGCACATTAGAGGCTGCTGCTGCCTATTGAAATCACTGGCCACATTAAGAAATGGAACACAAGTCACTTTAATAATGTTGACATATCTTGCATTACTCATCTCATATGTATATGCTGTATTCTATTATGTTCTACTGTTTCTTAGTCCATGCCGCTCTGTCATTGCTTGTCCATATATGTATATATTCTTAAATTCCATTCCTTACTTAGATTTGTGTGTATTGGGTATATGTTGTGAAATTGTTAGATATTACTGCACTGTCGGAGCTAGAAGCACAAGCATTTCACTACACCCGCAATAACATCTGCTAAACACGTGTATGTGACAAATAAAATGTGAATTGATTTGGTAGTGGATAGGCCTTCACTGCAGGCAGCAGGGGTTGATGTCTTACACCAAGATGATCCTGACATTTTAAAGGTTAAAAAGGTGGACTTTGTGGCCTTTCTCCAAGGTGGAGAAAAGATCTAAGAAGATTTAAATCATTGTGATTGTAGCGGAGCGGTTCCTGGGGTTGAAAGATTTCACAGCAAAGGAGTTACATGGAATATTAGCAAAAGCCGTACCACCTTCTCAGGTCCTAGAG
Source organism: Coregonus lavaretus (assembly GCF_964263955.1). Taxonomy (NCBI): domain Eukaryota; kingdom Metazoa; phylum Chordata; class Actinopteri; order Salmoniformes; family Salmonidae; genus Coregonus; species Coregonus lavaretus. Next base: position 19,831,674 of record NC_139989.1, read on the forward strand.
CATGAGAAGGGAGATATGGAGAACTAAAAGGAAGAAGTGGGAGTTTTGTTTGTTTTGGCAATGTACTATTTTTATTAGGGTGGATTGTTAGAATCACTGTTAAGTATGGATTTATTTTAATTGTATTTTTGGTTTCATACCGTCCAGTTGGTGGCTGCAATACAACTTTTGGATGTAGTCCGCCATAAAACCCACAGAAGAAGAAGAATCGTCATCATCATCATGAGAAGTCCAAGAAGCTGGACATCATATCTGCGGCCGATACGTTTTTGGGCCTCCAAGACTTCACGGCAGAAGCACTGCAAGGACTACTGTCGCCAGGAAATGTTTCGCCATCACAGGATCCTTCTGAGCCAGGCTCTGTCGTAGCCGGCCGCGACCGGGTGACCGGGAGACCCATGGGGCGGCGCACAATTGGCCCAGCATCGTCCAGGGTAGGGGAAGGGAATGGCCGGCAGGGATGTAGCTCATGTGGTAGAGCATGGCGTTTGCAACGCCAGGGTTGTGGGTTCGATTCCCACGGGGGCTAGTATGAATGCACTAACTGTAAGTCGCTCTGGATAAGAGCGTCTGCTAAATGACTAACAATGTTTGTTTTTTTGTGTAGCGACCTGATTAAAACAGAAAAGCAGGCTGATTTTAGTTTAATTAACATTTCGTTACCTGATAGTTTGTATGGGATTGTTTGTATTAATTTTTTTCCTTTTTGGATCCTTATTATCCACCTATACAGTAGGTGGCAGAATGCACATATAATTGTTACGAACGCCATTATACCAAAGAAGAAGAAGAAGAATCATGGCTGAACTAGACATTGGGAAACATTGTAACATCAAGTCCTGCAATCAAACAGGTTTTCTTAATTATTTTTTAAAACTAGAATTATGTGATCGACAGCATTAACTATGTTGCTTAACGTTAAATGTTGTGTTATTGTATTTGTAGCTACCGTTTGTTTTAACAGCTTGCTAACTGGTTAACTAGCTACATGGCTATGATAATGCTAACCACTGTAGGGCTAACTAACTTGCAAGCTGTTGACAACATTTAGCTGCTTGCTAGCTAGTTAAGAATACTTAGTCAATTTGTAAGCGTAGCCAATTTACTTGAGCTCGAGCTCTTATTTCTCTGTAGAAGTAGCTAGAAGCACATAAGCTTTGTTAGCTAGATAGCCAGCAGTCTCTTTGGAATCCTTAAGAGTCAGCAAGTGCAGCTAGAACTAGCAGTGGCTAGCTAGCCATCTCCAGAGAAGGAAGAGGAAGCAAGAAAACCCGCTCCCTAATTTTTTCTGGTTCATATATATATATATATATATATATATATATATGTATATATATATATATATATATGTCAGCGAAATAAGCAGACCAGACCCAGCTGCTAATGCATTGGTGCATTTGGGAGAGCCATCCCGTTAAGCAGACCAGAACTGACTTCTTAAAAAAATTAAAATCCTGAGTGGGGCAAATTCATTTATCCACCATCTTTGCTATCACTGCTGCGAGCCTTTGATTTTGACATTATGTTGAAGTTGTCAATGTATTTTACTTCTGTCTATCCCAACTTCTCTAGATTTTCTGCCATTCATTTGTGATGCCTGCAGGGGTGTTTTCTGGTAAGATCAAATGTGTTGTTGTTGCTTAACCTTTTATTTATCCAGGCGAGTCAATTAAGAACAAATTCTTATTTACAATGACGGCCTGACTTGTGCATATGTGTTTAACTAAACTCAGTCACTATGGCTCTTGGGTGTGAATGTGATTGACTACTAGACAAGTCTTTTTACTTTCCTTCCAGCCTTGAACACAGAAGTCGAGATTTGCACGCTTGTCCTGTGGTAAGAAACTCTGTCAGCGTCCCAAATGGCACCCTATTTCCTACTATTTTGACCCAAAAGTAATGGTCTATATAGGGAATAGGGGACCAAGTGGGACGCTTCTTCAGTGTTGAGATTTAATGGCAAACTAGTTTTCTCATGATTTTGAATTCAGTCATGATTTGAAAATGTTTTTCTCAGGTGGACGTTAAAAAAGCAGTCCAGATGTCTGGTGGCAGTACGAGCTACCCATGCACATTTGAGGAGTGCAAAGGGAAAGAACTGTTGCCAGTCATTTGTCCACACTGTCAGAAACATTTCTGTTTGGCGTAAGTGTCATGTTTTTTCCCCCTTTGATGACATGTCTGCCCTGGTCTCTCCAACAAGAACAGGCACCATATTCAAAAAGTTTCTCAGAAGGATCTGATCTATGATCTGTTTTTCCTTTTAGTTCACAATGTATGGACAGGGGTGACCTGATCCTAGATCAGCACTCCTATTCTGAGACACTTTATGAATACGGGTCCAGGTCTACTGAAACTACAGTGTTAGGTGATGTGTTGGTTGAGGAGTAGAGCAGGGGTTCTCAAACTTTGGGTCCGGGAACCCTTTTGTGATAGCAAATTTATCAGGGACATCTTGGCCAAAATTAGTTTAATATGTTGTTTTGAAATATTCCTTTAAAAAAAAATGAAATGAGATATATATATATATATATATATATATGAGATCTGTCTGTGGACCCCCTGCAGTACCTCGGAACCCACTTTGAGAGCCCCTGTAGTAGAGGATAGAGAGGTAGATGATGGGTGTGTTCAAAGCTCCTCTCATACCCCCATTGTCTTTATTCTCCAGCCATCGTCACCAAGATGACCACAAGTGTGAGAAACTGGAAACGCCCAAGCCTCGCATGGCTGCCACGCAAGAGCTGGTGCAGAAGATTGTAGGTCAGTCACAGTCACAACTTTTCATCAGAAACCAAAGAATGAACCTTTACTGGGTCTATTGGGGTTTATCCCAAATGGTACCCTATTCCCTATTTTCACAGGACTGTGGTCAAAAGTAGTGCACTATATAGGGAATAGGGTGCCATTTGGGACTCCTCCTTTAGTCTTTCTCAAAATAAATTGTATGAACTCCATGGCCATACAGGATATGCTTATCCCTGCAATTCTTTAGCCTGTCCACATGAGGACGGTGTTCACAAATGTTGGGTTGTTCTACCCTCTTGACTGAACAGAGTCCAAGAAGGCTTTGCCTCCAAGGAAAGGTCGCAAAGGAGCAAAGAACGCTGCAACAGCAGCCAAGGTGGCTTTGATGAAACTAAAGCTTCATGCTGCAGGAGACAAGGGACTGCCACAGGTACTACCAGTCTGGTATAAAGAGCGATGGGGAGCGAGATGCAGAGTGATTGCGTCTGACCTATTCCCTAGATAGTGGACTACTTTCGACCAGGGCCCAAAGGGCTCTGTTCAAAAGTAGTGCACTATTTAGGGAATAGGGTGTAATTTGAGATTCAGCCACTGAGAGAGTGTGTCTGAGGGTGTGGACTTGAACTGTGAAGGTGTTATTAAAGTGGGGATGTGATAACATATAATGCCACATACTATGTTGGGTCAAGAGGTAGTAACCCAACTTCTACTTCTTTGATTTGCAGGGGGGAATATACACTACCAGTCAAAAGTTTGGAAACACCTACTCATTCACAGGTTTTTCTTTATTTTTACTATTTTTTACATTGTATAGTGAAGACATCAAAACTTTGAAATAACACAAATGAAATAATGTAGTAAACAAAAAAGTGTTAAACAAATCAACATATATTAATTTGCCTTGACAGCTTTGCACACTCTTGGCATTCCCTCAACCAGCTTCACCTGGAATGCTTTTCCAACGGTCTTGAAGGAGTTCCCACATATGCTGAGCACTTGTTGGCTGCTTTTCCTTCACACTGCGGTCCGACTCATCCCAAACCATCTCAATTGGGTTGAGGTGGGGGGGATTGTGGAGGCCGGTCATCTGATGCAGCACTCCATCACTCTCCTTCTTGGTAAAATAGCCCTTACACAGCCTGGAGGTGTGTTGGGTCATTTTCCTGTTGAAAAACAAATTATAGTCCCACTAAGCCCAAACCAGATGGGATGGCGTATCGCTGCAGAATGCTGTGGTAGCCATGCTGGTTAAGTGTGCCTTGAATTCTAAATAAATCACAGACAGTGTCACCAGCAAAGCACCCCTACACCTTAACACCACCTCCTCCATGCTTTACGGTGGGAAATACACATGCAGAGATCATCTGTTCACCCACACCGCGTCTCACAAGGACACAGCGGTTGGAACCAAACATCTCCAATTTGGACTCCAGACCAAAGGACAGATTTCCACCGGTCTAATGTCCATTGCTCATGTTTCTTGGCCCAAGCAGGTCTCTTCTTATTATTGGTGTCCTTTAGTAGTGGTTTCTTTGCAGCAATTTGACCATGAAGGCCTGATTCACAGTCTCCTCTGAACAGTTGATGTTGAGATGTGTCTGTTACTTGAACTCTGTGAAGCATTTATTTGGGCTGCAATTTCTGAGGCTGGTAACTCTAATGAACTTATCCTCTGCAGCAGAGGTAACTCTGGGTCTTTTATTCCTGTGGCGGTCCTCATGAGAGCCAGTTTCATCATAGCGCTTGATGGTTATTGCGACTGCACTTGAAAAGACATTCAAAGTTCTTGAAGTTTTCCGTATTGACTGACCTTCATGTCTTAAAGTAATGATGGACTGTTGTTTCTCTTTGCTTATTTGAGCTGTTCTTGCCATATTATGGAATTGGTATTTTTTTACCAAATAGGGCTATCTTCTTCTGTATACCCCCCCCCCCCCCCCTACCTTGTCATAACACAACTGATTGGCTCAAACACATTAAGAAGGAAATACATTCCACAAATTAACTTTTAAGAAGGCACACCTGTTAATTGAAATGCATTCCTGGTGACTACCTCATGAAGCTGGTTGAGAGAATGCCAAGAGTGTGCAAAGCTGTCATCAAGGCAAAGGGTGGCTACTTTGAAGAATCTCAAATATAAAATATATTTTGATTTGTTTAACTCTTTTTTTTTGGTTACTACATGATTCCATATGTGTTATTTCATAGTTTTGATGTCTTCACTATTATTCTACAATGTAGAAAATAGTAAAAATAAAGAAAAACCCTGGAATGAGTAGGTGTGTCCAGACTTTTGACTGATACTGTATATTTGTTTACAATTTGCAGTTGTTTATACCGATCTAAAATGATGCATAAATCTCTGCAATGCTTTAGGCTAGAGAGGAGCGGTAAAATGCCAGAGGAAGAGTTGACTCTGATGGGAATATCTTTGGTTTGTCTCTATGATATTCAGAAGCTGCGCTACGACCTTCTAAAGTTGAGGAGTCAAAGACATTTGCTTGGGAAGTAATCTTATACAATGTGACTGTCGCTATCAATTGACACTTTCTGTAAAATAATATGTATAATTAAATTGAGAACATATTTGGTAGCGGAATAACATTTGGGAAAATCGGGTTTAGAATGCATTTTCGTTATCTATTATTAAGTAGCCTATCCAAAAGATGTCATGAGTCTTGTTAAACTACGTAGAATTTCAGGAAATGAGCTTCAAAACAACATTTTCTTAGGGCCCTCATTAAACAAATTCAAGCTGGTTTAATATAGGCTATGTCAATAAACAATAATAAAAAGGGAGTGATACTGAAAATGGGGGTCATGGTAAAAAGGTTGGGAACCCTGTTGTAAACGACAGCATCTACTTATACTGTATGTCATCATTCTATAAAGAATCAGTGTCTTTTTTATGGGCTTTTGCATTTTATTTGATATACATGTCTACATCTCCCTAACTTTGCTTTCCAGACAGAGAGGATCTATTTCAGTGTCTTCCTTCCCAAAGAGGGCAAAGACTCCAGCCTGCCCATGTTTTTCTGTTCCAAGTGGAGTGTGGGGAAAGTAGTGGACTACGCTGCCTCACTGGCCAGCCTCAAGAACAACAACAACGTACTAACGGCTAAGGTAACAGAAAACAGCCGCGAGCAGCAAGTTCCAATCAGACAAACCTATTGTACCTCTGTCGGCATACAAATTATAGAAACCTCTCTTTTAAAACATCTTAGAACAATGTATTAACAGCAAAGGTAACAAAGCTACCACAAGCTGTCTCCAAGCAGAAAAACCTATTCTACCATTATCATTATACAAATATTAGAGACGAAACATACCAACACGAACGTCGGCAGTGCACAGTGGCTGGCCATCCTATCGCCACTGACCACAGAACATCGGCCACCATTTTCTGTTTGTTTCCCTTTGATTCTACATTTTCAATCACCACCATTTGTCGACACCCAGCAGGTGATCTACTTCGCATGGCAAACTTTCGTGTTGGTCTGTCTTGTCTCTAAGATACCTCTCTTTTAAAAACTCTTACTAAAAACCTAATTTTTCCTCCCCCTGTGGTGTTGTTGTTGACGTGTAGAAGCTGCGGCTGTGCCACCCCCAGACGGGCGAAGCTCTCAAGATGGATGACACCCTTCTCTCCCTGCTGGCTCACCCAGACTTGCCCCTCTACAATGGGGGCAACGTGATCCTAGAGTACCTGGACAACGACTGCTCAGGCCTGGAGGACACCTCTACCTACGTCTCACAGTCCTGACTCGCACACAGCACTGATTGTCTAAATCATTTTGAGTCATTGGAATAATATACTACATATTTTTTTATTTACGCTAATAAAGCTTTGATTTACAGCTTGACGTGCTTAATTTGCTTACAAAATACAATGTACAAATTTGTATTTTGTGAAGTACAGTGGTGGCAGTGTAGTCATGATCTGGAAAAGGGGTTCCAAATGTCAGTTCTCTAGGACCCATGTGATAGTAAAACATTTCCCTATGCCTTATTATTGTGATCCAATAGGAATTTCCTATTGACAGTAATGAAAGCTAGCCACATGCATTTAAATTAATGTGAGCAAGCAACGTTACGTCAAGGATGGGGATAATGATCTGTGCAAAGTACTCCACAGTAATGTGCCATTGATTAACGGTATACTCAATGAAAAACAAGCAGATTCTAATCAACCCAGGTGGGACTTGAACCCACGATCCCCAGGTTGATTGATGCCTTTTCCATTAGGCACTGATGTAAAGTTGAGAAAAACAGATTTTGTCAGACTTGTTTTTACGGGCGAGAGAAACTCCCTGCTACTCTGTTCTCTGCCTCAGCCCTGCAACAAATGTAAAGTGGAACATCGATGCATAATCGTTGTAAACAGTGGAACCTTCTCTGTACCTGTTCAAACTGATGTCATTTCCAACATTTTCATCTGTCAAGCAAGCAAATTACACTACCCACGGTTATTCATGGTAAATGCTGCAAATGTTGGCTCAATCGGAAATTACCTTTAAAATGTCAACTGCGCTATTAAGCGGATCTACTGCTGATCGGATTGAATCACAGCCTTAAATTTTACATTTACATTTTAGTCATTTAGCAGACGCTCTTATCCAGACTTACAGTTAGGCCTTAGCAGCATGACTTTCAAGCAAGTAGCAATTTCTTATGTTTTCAATCCCATCAGACCATATACTGATAGTGTTTCCATACCTTTTCATATCCTGTTGAATCTGATCCACCAGCACCCCCACTAAACAAACCCCATCAGTTAGCAGCAAATAATTGGTCATTGGAACTGGCTGCAGGAAAGCTGCCATTCTAGACTGGGGAAACCAGAGAAGATCAATGGTGGACCTCTGCCCACTCTTTGTGTAGGCCACAATTTATGATCAGTCTCATTAACAAAAACACCATGGCACAAACGGAAATGATTTAGACCTTGAGTCCAGTAAACACTTAATCATCCTGCAAGCAAGGTTTCCTCAGTCAACTAAGAAATTCCTATAGTGAACGGTGTCCATATTAGGACAGCCTGCCTCACACCGTAATAGTGAAATTCAACAACAGCAGAAAGTAATTCCCTATATGTGAGTAGAACATGCTACTGTCTTATAGTCAATATATGATCTATCATGAAATAATGATAAATGCTGTAATTATAAAAACGATGCCATTTTAGCTGATTTCTTTTAATCACATTCCTGATGTGCAGTACAGTGGATATGTGAGGATTTGTCCTAGTCCAAAGATCAATACAATCTATTACTTAGATGATTTCTTGGAGTGGACGTTCTGATCACTGTTCTCGAAAATGACAATCTGAGTGTTAACCTGGATTTGTATGTCTCTCCTTCTCTTTCTCACCACACATACAGAAATGTAGATGGAGGGAGCCAATAGTATGTTCATGTTCATCTCATACATGTTGAGATGACACTACTGGGCAAAGGGTCTCAGTATATGTCCCAAATGGCACCCTATTCCAAATAAAGTGCACTACTTTTGACCAGAGCCCTATAAAGGCAATAGGGTTTCATTTGGAACGCAATCTCAGGTTTTCACTATCCTTCCACAGCTGTAATAATATAATAATATGCCATTTAGCAGACACTTTTATCCAAAGCGACTTACAGTTATGCGTGCATACATTTTTGTGTATGGGTGGTCCCGGGGATCGAACCCACTACCTTGGCGTTACAAGCGCCGAGTAGCCTCTCCTATAGTGTTGTCAGACACACTGCATAGGTTAATGAGACTGCTATGTGACATTCTGACTTAATTACAGTTTTTTACGATTGCTTACACACTCAAATTTAACTTTTCCCACAATTAGCAAAACCTTACACTCAAAGAGCAAAACACAAGGCTAGATTTGCACAACTGTAAGCACATTGTCAGCTTCACACTATTTGCAAAACATTACACACAGTGATTTGCAAAACACTAAACACACTTGTTTACATCAGACACAGAAGTATATCATGATGTCACTTCCTTGCAATTCCAAAGCACTGACTGTCAAATTACCACACCTATGAGCCAATCTGTTAAACACAGCCATCAGGTGCACAAACACATGATTGCTAAATTGTAGACACACCAATCAGGTTTAAGCACTATAAAAATGCAGCAGGTAGGTTCACCTGCCTTCAACCAAAATGGAAGGAGTCAGAAGAAGAGTGAGGGTGAGAGGAGGAGTACACAGAGGAGGAGGAGGAGGAGGAGGAGGGGGAGGAGGAGGAGGAGGAAGAAGAGGAAGAGGCAGAGGCCGAGCCAGAGGTCGAAGAAGACCTGAAGCAGGAGGAGAACGTGCACAAAGAAGAAGAGGACCAAACTTATCAAATGACATTCGTGCAACACTAGTGGACCATGTTGTGAACCACGGATTGATGCTGAGGAAGGCTGGACTGAGAGTTCAGCCAAATCTTAGCAGATATACAGTGGCATCTGTCATAAGGACTTTTCGACAGGAAAACAGGTAAAAGAAGATCTGTCTACAGTTACAGTAATCAGCTGCTTATTGTATGCACCATATCAGCACTTGTGATACCCCTTCCTGTGACATTGTACAGTAAGTTACATGTATTATTCTCTACATAGGATTGAGGGTCGGGAACGACAAGGAGGAAGGGGGCCCATATTCAGGCAAGAACAAGAGAGAGAAATAATAAACATGGTTTTGGCCAATAATGCTATCAGGCTCAGAGAACTACAAGCCAACATTATCGGTGACCATGCCATTTTCAATAATGTCCATCAGGTATCTCAGTCAACACTGGCACGCATCCTGAAAAGACATCAGGTTCAAATGAAACAACTTTATCGAGTGCCTTTTGAGCGGAATTCAGAGAGGGTCAAACGGCTACGGCATGAGTATGTGGAGGTTTGTATTGTTCACTTTAGCACTGTGATGTTGCATACTGCACACATTACTTTTTTACATTGACTGTATACTAGACCTATCCTGAACTACACTATCTTGTCTTTCACTGTATTTCAGAGAGTTTTGCAGATGGATGCTGAGGAAATCCTGCATGAATTCATATATATTAATGAGGCAGGGTTCAACCTCACAAAAGCAAGAAGGAGAGGCAGAAATATCATTGGCCACAGGGCTATAATCAATGTCCCAGGGCAACGTGGGGGTAACATCACCCTTTGCGCTGCCATTTCACAGCATGGGGTTCTCCTCCGTCATGCCAAAATGGGCCTTTACAACACACCTCACATTCTCGCATTTTTGGACCGATTGCACCACATCGTCACAGGAGGTAATGAAATGCACCAGATGCAATACACTGTCATCTGGGACAATGTGTCATTCCACCGCTTTGCTTTGGTCCAGAACTGGTTTCAACACCATCCACAGTTGACAGTACTATACCTTCCACCATACTCTCCGTTTCTAAACCCTATCGAATAGTTTTTCTCTGCATGGCGGTGGAAGGTTTACGATCTCCAGCCCCAGGCTCGGGTACCCCTCATTCAGGCCATGGAGGACGCCTGTGACCAAGTCGACGCCGCAGCTGTGCAAGGATGGATTCGACATTCAAGACGGTTCTTCCCGCGTTGTCTTGCTAATGAGGATATTGCTTGTGATGTTGATGAAATTATCTGGCCAGATCCAGCTAGGCGAAGAGATAATGTATAGTATTGTAACGACCCTGTATTGTGTTCTGTGTTCATGGGTGTGTTATCGTTCTCATGGGTGCTAGCAGGGGTTAAATATGCCAGGACAGATGGAAAGGTTGGGGGGGTATGATGGGTAATCCCGCGGGGTTTTGGAATGCTTAAATAGGGGTTACGGTCTCATCTCTCTCTCTTCTGTTCAGGACCCTTGATTTGACATGTTATATTTGTGTATGTTCGAGGTTTAGCGGCGTGGGCTGTGGCCTGAACAATAGCCCATTCAGGAATAAACCTGTGTTCTGCCTGTACACCTGGTGCCCGTCTCTCTTTTACTTTATGACCCAGCTGGGTCATTACATTGGTGTCAGAAGTGCTTTCGAACGACGGGATAGATCGAGATTAGGCGAGTTAGCTGTTTCAGTATAGGCCGTGGTTAGCTTTGGCGTGACTCGCATCTACGGTCATGATGATCGGGGCGAGGCGGAAAGTTAAGGAAGAGTCGGACAAAGTGTCCGTTGTGGGCTCGGGTGTACCCGGTCGGGAGGGTCAGGCGATGACGGCTGTAGAAGAGCTGGAGAGCCACATGGCGGAAGTTAAATTGTCAGTCAGCAAGATGGCAGAACGGGCGGGTTTTCCTTCAAACCGCTCGACCAGAACAGACGTCACGGCGACGGAGATATCGATGTCACCGCGTGCGGAAATGGCTGGGCCTCCTTATGTAAACAGAGATGGCAGCGCCCTATTGCCATTAGCCACGGTAGCGGCTAAACTTCCAAAGTTCAATGGACAAGGTAAATGGGAAGTTTTTTTCACTCAATTCGAGTTGTTGGCTAGAGCCGGGAGGTGGTCTGACGAGACGAAAGGGTTACAGCTTGCCCTGAGCCTGGCAGAGGAGGCGTCGGAATGCCTGCTAACGCTAGCCCCGGACGAGAGGGGCGACTACGGTGCGCTAGTGGAGGCATTGGGGGGCCGTTTCGGCAGCGATGCACAGCCCAACATGCTGCGGATTGAACTGAATAACAAAAAGAGACTTCAGGGGGAATCATTAAAGGCGTTGGCAAGTGATATTCTGAGCCTGACCAGGCGGGCTTATGCAACTATGCCGATTGGGGTGCAAGACGAGCTGGCACGGGACAGTTTTATTAGAGCGCTCTCCCCCACCGAACTGGGTAAGCATGTTCAGATGTCGGACCCAGCATCTCTGCGGGCTGCAGTGGAGATAGCCAGGAAGAGGGAGCTGATCTGGGGTGAGGGAGTGAGAGTGGAGGTTGCCAGTCAACCAGAGGTGAGAGCAGCGGCGGCCGGGGTGCCGGGGGTCACCAAACCAGAGTGGGTCGACGAGTTGGGCGGGTTAGTCAAGACCGCTTCGCTTGTCATTGAGAGGGGCTCCAGACAACATCGCAGTGTCAGCTCAACTTCCATTGTCTGCTGGGGTTGTGGCCAGCCTGGCCACATTCAGCGGGAGTGTGGCAGATTCTCCAGTCAACAGGGAAACGACAGCGGGTTCTCGCGCAGGGGGCAGCGCGGGCCCACCCCTCCGCCCCCGAACCCACAGTAAGCAGAAGAGGTACCCAGCAGCGCAGGCAAGAGGGTGGGGACCTGCTTCCCCAGGGTGTAGCTGCCACCGTGTTTCCTAGTCCGGTAGTTGTGGTGGGACGTACCACCATTGGGGACTTCTGCAATGTCATCGTCAAGGTAGAGGGGGTGGAATGTTTGGCCCTGGTCGACACGGGCTCTACAGTAACCCTGGTGAGACCAGACATACTACCTGTTGGGGTGCGGGTGGAGCCGACCCTTGTCCAGCTACGGACTGTCACGGGGGAGCTAGCCCCCATGTTAGGGAAGTGTCGGTTGTCTGTGACTGTGGGGGGGAGAACTGTGGGGTGTCCGGTGTGGGTAGCAGCGGTACAGGACCCCTGTATACTGGGAATGGACTTTTTGAAAAACTGTGGGGCTCAGTTGGACTTAGCTTCGGGCACTTTGAGGCTGTCGGGGGGGCCCACAGTGGGAATGTCGCCTTCGGGAGGGCCAGCAGGGGGCAGGGCTGTCCCTCCGTCTTCCTCCAAGCTTGCCGAAACTCCACTGGTCGTCCCGGCTGCTCCCTTGGTCGTTGTGCCATCCCAGCAGCTGTCTCCGGCGGCAACGACCTTCACTCCCCATAATGGTGCAAGCACAGGCATCCCAGTAGCCCAAAACACACTGGCTCCTTCACCCCATCAGCCCGACGGGGGGAAGGAGGAAGTTATCGACGCCGTTGAGGCTGTGTGGCTGAAAAACTGTCAAGGTCTGGACGAGAGACAACAGAGACAGTTAAAGCAGCTGCTGTTTGACTTTAAAGATAGCTTCGCTTGGGGGGAAGATGAGGTAGGGCAAACGCACCTGGTTCAGCACGACATCGACACTGGGGACAACCAACCCATTAAAATTCGGCCCCGTCGCATTCCCCTTGCCAAGAGGGAAGCAGCAGCCACAGCTATTGCTGACATGTTGCGGGCTGATTTCATTGAGCCATCAGATAGCCCATGGTCCGCGCCGGTCGTCATGGTGCCTAAGAAAGGGGGTAAACTTAGGTTTTGTGCGGACTACAGGGGCCTAAATTCTGTCACCACTAAAGACTCTTACCCCATACCGAGGATCGATGAGTCGCTAGACCACGTCAGAGGGTCCTCGTGGTTCTCTTCCCTTGATCTGCGCAGTGGCTACTGGCAGGTGCCCCTCTCGCCTGGGGCACGTGAAAGAACTGCCTTCTCCACGGATAGGGGCCATTGGCAGTTCAAGGTGCTGTGCTTCGGGCTTTGTAATGCTCCTGCCACCTTTGAGAGGCTCATGGACAGAGTGCTGGCGGGGGTTCCGAGAGACGAGTGTGTCGTGTACCTAGACGACATATTGGTACACGGCACGTCGTTTGAGGGGGCACTGGGGGCACTTAGGCGAGTGCTGGAGAGGATCTCGGGAGCGGGGCTAAAATTACACCCGGAAAAGTGCCATTTCATGCAAAGGGAGTTGGCGTTCCTGGGTCATCAGCTGGGTGGTGAGGGTATCAGCACGATGCCAGACAAAGTGGAGGCTGTGAGGGGGTGGCCAATTCCAAGGGGAAAAAAAGAGGTTAAGAGCTTCCTGGGTCTGGCATCCTACTATCGTAGGTTTGTGAAAGGGTTTGCGGGGATAGCAGCTCCTTTGAACCACCTTCTCAAGAAGGACACTGTTTTTCAGTGGACCGAAGAGCACCAGCGGGCGTTTGAGGCCCTCAAACGTGCCCTGGTGGAGGCCCCTGTCCTGTACTCACCAGACCCGAACCGTCCGTTTATCCTGGACACCGACGCAAGCAATGAGGGCTTGGGGGCCGTGCTGGCTCAGCGTGGTTCTGACGGGGAGCACGTAGTAGCTTATTACAGCAGAACTTTTGATAAGGCTGAAAAACGCTACTGCGTGACAAGGAGGGAGCTTTTGGCTGTCGTGGCAGCAGTACGCCATTTCAAGTACTACCTGGGGGGCCTGCCGTTTGTGGTGCGGACGGATCACTCCGCCCTGCAGTGGCTTCTCTCCTTCAAGGAGCCAGAGGGTCAGATCGCCCGCTGGTTGGAGGAGCTGCAACCCTACGACTTCCAGGTGGAGCACAGGGCCGGCCTTCGCCACAGCAATGCAGACGCCTTGTCCCGCCGCCCGTGTGCTGAGGACGGCTGTGGGTACTGCGCCAAATGGGTGGAGCGAGAGACGGAACTGTGCATGAAGGAGGGAGTCACCGCCACGGTGAGTCAGCTGAGGGTGACAGAGTGCCGGGAGCTTGAGGCTGTGGACGTCGGGGAGTGGAGGCGTCGCCAGGAGGAGGACGCAGAGCTGCGTCCTGTGCTGGGGTGGGTGGAAGAGAGAAGACGACCGCCATGGGGGGAAGTAGCCCCTCTATCACCAGTCACCAAAGGACTCTGGGCTAAATTCTCAGTCCTTAGAGTGGCTGAGGGAGTGCTCCAGAGGGGGTGGAAAAAGCCAGCTACTGGAGAAATGACGTGGCAGGTAGTGGTTCCCAAAAGGCTGCAAGGGAGCGTGTTACAGCAGCTTCACGGGGGAGTAGGCGCAGGGCATTTTGGGGTCTCCAAAACGTTAAAGCGCGTACGTAAAGGCTTCTATTGGGCCAGGCACAGGAGGGATGTGGAGGACTTTTGCAGGCAGTGCGATGAGTGTGCTGCTAAGAAAGGACCTCCAGGTCAGTCACACGCCCTCCTACAACAATTCCCAGTAGGGGAGCCCATGGAGAGACTGGGGGTAGACATAGTTGGACCATTTCCAACCACAGACAGCGGTAACAGGTGGATTCTAACTGCTATGGACTACTTCACCAAGTGGCCAGAGGCTTACGCTCTCCCAGACCAGGAGGCAGAAACAGTAGCTGATGCATTGGTAGGGGGAATAATCAGTCGGTTTGGGGTGCCACAGTCTATACACAGCGACCAGGGGAGAAACTTTGAGTCACGGGTGTTCTCAGAGTTGTGTAGACGGTTAGGCGCGGAGAAGACGCGCACTACTCCGCTTCACCCCCAGAGTGATGGGCTGGTGGAAAGATTTAACAGAACATTAGCACAACAGCTGGCTATCGTTACCTCAAAACACCAGAGAGATTGGGACACCCACTTACCGTTTATTCTTATGGCATGTAGGTCGGCTGTTCAAGAATCGACTGCGTGCTCCCCAGCGCTACTAATGTTAGGTCGTGAGTTGCGCACCCCAGCCGAACTGACGTTTGGCCACCCTCCTGATAACGATGACGGGGTTTTGCCTGGCCCGAACTATGTTCGTCGTCTGCAGAACCGGTTAGAAGCGGCTCACACCTTCGCAAGAGAGCAACTCGAGAACGCAGGGATGCGCCAAAAGCGCCACTATGACTCACGCGCTAGGGGTAGGCACTTTGGAGCGGGAGAACGCGTGTGGCTTCACAACCCCACGCGCAAGAAGGGGCGGTGCCCAAAGCTGGACAGTGCCTGGGTGGGGCCGTGCCTGGTGATAGAGAGAGTGGGGGAGGTGACGTACCGGGTGGAGGTTCCCCCACGGAGCAGGAAGGTGGTGGTCCACCGGGACCGATTGGCGCCCTACAGAGGGAGGAAAACGGTAGGGAATGGAAGTGAGGACTCTGATGTGAGCACACGGGGACAGTCTAGCGAGGAGACTCTAGTGCAAGCTGAGCCTGGGACGGGGGCTGCCTCTTCGGAGGGCGCTGGAAATGACATTGGGGCAGATGAGTGTTCTGGGGGTCCACCAGTGAGAGTCAAGGGGAGGCACAAGAGACTGATGCGACCTCCGGGTCGTTTTAAGGATTTTGTTTTGTAACCCTAGGGGCTAGGGTTTAGAAAGGGGGGGGGGGCTATGTAACGACCCTGTATTGTGTTCTGTGTTCATGGGTGTGTTATCGTTCTCATGGGTGCTAGCAGGGGTTAAATACGCCAGGACAGATGGAAAGGTTGGGGGGGTATGATGGGTAATCCCGCGGGGTTTTGGAATGCTTAAATAGGGGTTACGGTCTCATCTCTCTCTCTTCTGTTCGGGACCCTTGATTTGACATGTTATATTTGTGTATGTTCGAGGTTTAGCGGCGTGGGCTGTGGCCTGAACAATAGCCCATTCAGGAATAAACCTGTGTTCTGCCTGTACACCTGGTGCCCGTCTCTCTTTTACTTTATGACCCAGCTGGGTCATTACAGTATGTTTACTGTAGTATTTTCTGTACAATATTGTCCGTTTTTCTTCTTCAGATTATTCTTTATGTTTGTTGTTGTTATTTACTGTAATTGTAACCTGTACTGGATACAGTATTTAACGTTTGTCTGTTGTTTGCTGAGCTAACAGTGTTATGCACACTACTGTAGTAGCATGAAAACTGGGACATTTTGTTGTGATTCTCCATGTTGACATGTTGACTGATTTGGGTATATGGAGAGAAATAAATGATATTTTCCTCAGTCTGCAGCATTGGTCTTGTGTAGTGTTTGTATAGTTGCACTTTCTCTGTGTACTTCATTTACAGTACTCTAATCACTGAGAATTAGACTTGCTAAAAGTGTTTTAGGTTAGCAACAGCAGTGTGTAACTGGTTCAAAAAGATTGAAGTCATATGAAATGTGTGTGTTTCGTATGGTAACAAAATATTGTTTTTATGAAGTCGTGTATAGTTTTGCAAATGATCTGAAGTGTTGTGCTACTTTGGTGTAGGGTTGTGCTAATTGTGTGTAGTGTTTTGACGAAGCGGGCCCTGTTTTCAAAATTGTGCTTAAACAATTGAAAAAAACTAATGTGCAATGAGTGTGTGGTAAAACTCATTGAGGCAGGATTTGACCAAACATTGAGAGAGGCCTATGACGTCTTTAGCCTAGAGTGGGAGAGAAGGGCAGTAGTGTTGGATTATCAGGGATCAACCTGACAATCTATCTGAGCTCATGCTAAGCACACACATTTTAAGGGGCACAACATACTGTATATTTACATTTTAGTCATTTAGCAGACGCTCTTATCCAGAGCGACTTACAGTTAGTGAGTACATTTTTCATACTGGCCCCCCGTGGGAATCGTACCCACAACCCTGGCATGCTGTACCAACTGAGCTACATCCCTGCCGGCCATTCCCTCCCCTACCCTAGGCCAATTGTGCGCCGCCCCATGGGTCTCCTGGTCGCGGCCGGCTACAACAGAGCCTGGATTCGAACCAGGATCTCTAGTGGCACAGCTAGCACTGTGATGCAGTGCCTTAGACCACTGCGCCACTATATCCTTCATACTCAACTGGAGGACTGCTGACCGGATCCGGACCCAGAACGGGGTCTATACGGACCGCAGGTATCATATAAACACACAAGACATGGAAGAATGCATAGAATTGAAGGAAATTAGCTGTGAAAAAAATCAAAAACAAATCTCTGTCTGATGCAAAATGTGTAGATTTGTGGGAAAATAGCTTTAAAACTGCAACATTTTCTCTGCCAACAAGTGGGGTGTGAACAGCCGCATGGGTTGCGAGGTGGGGGTGTGTTACTACGCCGATAAATTACATTATCCTTTGCCACCTAGGAAATGTGTGTGACCTGACATCTCTCAAATAGTGATTGAGTACCCCTGCTGTATATCTATGGGGCACAACATGTGTTATAATTTTTTATTTAACCTTTATTTAACTTGGCAAGTCAGTTAAGAACAAATTCTTATTTACAATGACGGCCTACACCAGCCAAACCCGGAGGACGCCCTATGGGACTCCCAATCACGGCCGGTTGTGATACAGCCTGGAATCGAACCAGGGGGTCTGTAGTGACACCTCAAGCACTGAGATGCAGTGCCTTATACCGCTGCGCCACTTGGGAGCCTGTCATAGTATGTGCATATGTTATTTTGAGCTATTTGTGTGCTTGATATTTGTGGATATAAAGGGGTATTCTGCTGCTCTTTGCATCTGACATAATAGATAAGTCCTATTTTATTAGTAAAATGATGGCCTCATATTTTGGGAGCAAAGAAATATGAATAATTAACAGCAGTTCAATACAGTTTAAAATGGTGTGGTGAGAATGTATTGGACACACCTCAAATACATTTTGGCCATGACTGCCCAGTAGCTTGAATCTTGGGCAAAATCAGATAGTGGTTGTGTATCTGGTGGAAGTGTCTCATATTTGTTTTGTTGAAAATGAGAGCTCCTCGTCATAAATCAATAATATGCAATATGCATCTTCAAGCATTAAGCCTCAATTTGGTCTCCGGCTGCAAATCCGAGCCATGATTATACATCCTCTGGCAGTAATTTAGTTATTAGCACAGCCATCCTCTCTTGTTGGGTGAACTGTTACTTACATCATGGCATCTGATCCTCTTCAACAGGGCAATAATGGCTGTCCTAATATATGGAGGAGAACCAAACTGCTTCCCCCAAGTGAACCGTGCCTCACCCATACTAAACAGGCCAATGACGTACTACAATATCCACCAAGAGTTTTGAATTAAGAGCTTGGAATTATGAATAATGCCACTGTCTCAATTGTGTGCTTATGAATAGTGACTGATTTTTAGAAAACATTTTGTTTACAGATTTCTTTCTTACAAACTGCACCAATAATATTTTATTAGGGGTGACCAGGAGCAACATAAACGCAACATGCAACAATTTCTAAGATTTTACTGAGTTACAGTTCATATAAGGAAAATCAGTCAATTGAAAAAATTCATTAGGCCCTAATCTATGGATTTTACATGACTGGGAATACAGATATGCATCTGTTGGTCACAAATACCTTTAAAAAAAAGGCCAAGAGTGTGCAAAGCTGTCATCAAGGCAAAGGGTGGCTATTTGAAGAATCCAAAATATAGAATATGTTTTCATTTGTTTAACACTTTTTTGGTTACTACATGATTCCATATGTGTTATTTCATAGTTTTGATGTCTTCACTATTAAAAAATGTAAAAATAAAGAAAAAACCCTTGAATGAGGTGTGTCCAAACTTTTGACTGGTAGTGTATATCATCTTTATTTAGATATACTCTCACTGGACCTAAACTCTTAGAAAAAAGGGTTCCAAAAGGGTTCTTCGGCTGTCCCCATAGGAGAACCCTTTTTTGTTCCAGGTAGAACCCTTTTGGGTTCCATGTTGAACCGTCTGTAGAAAGGGTTCTACATGGAAGCCAAAAGGGTTCTACCTGCAACCAAAAATGGTTCTTCAAAGGGTTTTCCTATGGGGACAGCCAAAGAACAGTTTAAGGTTCTAGATAGCACTTTTTTTTAAAGAGTGTAGTCATGGGCCTGAGGCCAAAGCTGCCATCGTCTTTTTTGACATTTCAGTTTTACTCTGAACTTCTCCTCCTCCTCTGCAACCGGACTGTCACCTGTGACTCATCTCTCTGACCTAGCTGTGCTTTTGTCATCACATTTTGGATGTTTGGACATGAACTGTGCAAACTCATTGACACCACACTCAAGAGAATATCACTCTATTGAAGTTTTGTACTTGAGCATTCATCAATTTGTTAATGTATGTGAATATTCACATCACCAAAGAATGTAGGCCTATGACATAAACATTTACTATGTTGCATTGAAGTAATGGTCCAGTGTTTCAGATTTCAATGACCTATAATTAATTACAATATGAGTGAATTTTATTAGACATACACAAGTTCATTCATTGAAAATGATACTCAGTGATCTGTTTTACACTATCTGGTTGGTGCTATGACAACAGTAGGACTTGTCGATACTTATCAAGATGATTGAAGCATACCCGCCTCCACAGCTCTGGTTCACTGTCTTGTACTCGAAGTAAAGGTCACCAAAGCGGGTCTACTAACTAAGTTAATGTTGTCCACATGTCATTGACTCCTTGATGGAGTGCACAGCGGCGTGCCATGGACAAGGAAAACTGCAACCCAAAAGCCCCATTACCTTACTTTTTCATTCTTAAGGGATAAGGAGATTTGTAAGAAGGAGGGGACGGGGAGGAAGTGGTGGTGACGATATCCACCGGAGTATCCTATGTGACTGACGTTCTTGAGTCATCATTTAACATGGGCAGTCCGGAATATATAAATTCGCGCTCACACCCTTCCAGCTAATGAAGAACCTGGCATGAGGAAAACTCTCCACCGACCCACCTCAACAAGCTACCAAAGTTTACGTTAAGTTGAAACTGGTTGTGTGCTCTCCACTTTTATGTATAAAAGGTGAACATATATTTAGGATTATAACGTATTTATTCAGTTATTAGTTAGCCTTGTGTCAGAGTAGATAATTCATTGGTATATGTCTGTTCTAAGATTACACATCGGTGCGCAATTACGCACGAATTAGGCTAATTCAAAGTATAGGACAAGATTACATTGACACAAGCCTAAAGTCGGGTTTAACTACTTATCTTTACCTTTATGTCATTTAGAAAACACAACGGACCATGTGCAGTGCCTTGCCATCCACAATGATACCTGAGACTACAGCCGCATGCCCAGTGATGGCGAGAGAGTGTGTCCTGGGGTCCCGCTGGCTGACGGCTGCGCTCACGATGCTGCTGTTGCTCTCCACGACGGTCACCTGCGTTCACAGTACCACAGTGGAGCACGACTTTCACATCGTCCACAATGTCGACAACAGAAGTAAGTTGACACACATTTTATTATCGAATAAGTGAATGATTTGTCTTCATAAGCATTGGATTTTATCTTGAAAGGTGACATTGATGACACATTGGATATTACACAAAGGATTTCACACATTGTTTTTTATAAAATTATATATTTTTTATGTTATAATTAATAGAAATAAAATGTCAGATTTCAAACCTAATACAGATGGCTTATAAAAGGTTTGTAAAATTTGTTCATAAACTAATTCAATCATAATAAACAAATGTAAGAATTTTGAATGTAACACACCACTGATAATGTGATATGATTTATAATTGTTTCAAAAATAAATTAGGTTAATTTGTAATATTATCTAGATTTTCAACATCTTAGTTTTGGATTTGAAAATGTTTTTTAATGATTGATATGGTATTTATAAATTAAACATTCACAGTTTACCTGACTTATACATTCTAAAACTTTCATAGAAGACTTTAATGTAAAGTGTTGCCTAAAAACTATCAACAGTATCCACTGCCTGATGAAAAGGTGACATCCACTTTTAGGTTATTGTTCATACCAATAGCCTAAAATGGTATTGTTCATATCAGGTTATTGTTCATACCAATAGCCTTATACCAAGTAATGATATTGTTCGTACCAGGTTATTCAATAACCTAACAAGAAATGGTATTGTTGTTCTTACCAGGTTATTGCTCATACCAATAGCCTAACAATAAATGGTATTGTTCATACACAATGTTCATCCCACATTTCTTGGTATTGGTATGAACAATACCGTGATATGAACAATAACCTGGTCCTTTAGTGCATTATCACTAGTTATGGAACAGCAATATGAGGGGTATTACTACTGTTTACGCATTAAGGTACAACTGTGGACTTTGTGGACAGGCATTTGTGTGTGCTTTTAAGAAAGAGAGAGAGAGAGAGTGTGTGTGTGTGTGTGTGTGTGTGTGGGGGGGGGGGGTTACAGTTCATAGAAGGAGTTACAGTTCATAGAAGGAAATCAGTCAATTGAAAAAAATTCATTAGGCCCTAATCTATGATTTCACATGACTGGGCAGGGGCGCAGCCAATGGTGGGCCTGGGAGGGCCTGGCACTTGGGAGCCAGGTCCACCCACTGGGGAGCCAGGCCCAGCCAATCAGAATGAGTTTTCCCTCACAAAAGGGCTTTATTACAGACAGAAATACTCCTCAGCAATGCCCCTCCCCCTCCTCAGACGATCCCGCAGGTGAAGAAGACGGATGTGGACGTTCTGGGCTGGCATGGTTAAATTTGTTCTGCGGTTGTGAGGCCAGTTGGATGTACAGCCAAATTCTCTAGAGCGACGTTGGAGGCGGCTTATGATAGAGAAATTAACATTCAATTCTCTGGCAACAGCTCTGGTGGACATTCCTGCAGTCAGCATGCTAATTGCACGCTCCCTCAAAACTTGAGACATCTGTGGCATTGTGTTGTGTGACAAAACTGCACATAATAATAATAATAATATGCCATTTAGCAGACGCTTTTATCCAAAGCGACTTACAGTCATGTGTGCATACATTTTTTTTTGTGTATGGGTGGTCCCGGGGATCGAACCCACTACCTTAGCGTTACAAGCGCCGTGCTCTACCAGCTGAGCTACAGAGGACCACATTTTAGAGTGGCCTTTCATTGTCCCCAGCACAAGATGCACCTGTGTAATGACCATGCTGTTTAATCAGCTTCTTGATATGCTACACCTGTCAGGTGGATGGATTATCTTGGAAAAGGAGAAATGCTCACTAACAGGGATGTAAACAAAAAAACTTTGTGAAAAACATTTGAGAGAAATAAGCTTTTTTGTGCATATGGAAAATATCTGGGATATTTTATTTCAGCTCATGAAACATGGGACCAACACTTTACATTTTGCATTTGCATTTTTGTTCAGTGTATATTCAAACCTTAGCTTGATGCTTCCACTTATCCTGTGTGTCTTGTCTTTGTCAGGTCCAGAGATAGATCCATTCTGGTACGTGGGGCGTGGGGTGAGGCCCATCGGGCGCTTTGGGAAGAGGCAGAGCGGAGGAGGGGGCAACGGAGGGCTCAGACACCCTGGGCCCGTGGTCAGCACACTGGAGATTCTCCTCAACATCATCAGGAACCAGGAGAACATCGGGAAGACACTTAGCGGAGAGGACGCCGACTGGTTACCATGACAACATGCCCGGCCGCTCGCCACCCACCATATGTGTCTGTGAACATCTTTTTTATTTAATCAAGGATTGTCCCCCTTTCTCTGTCTCTATCTCCTTTTTCTTTCTTTCTTTCTTTCTTTATTTTCAAGGTTTGCTCTCAAGCCTACAGTGTGTCTTAGTCTAGGGACCTCTAAACTGGCTGACCAGTTGTAGTCTGTATGGTAGATACTGAGAAATGCAATCTATATTGATTAATAAATGAAGATAGTCTGTAACTATGTTTTTGGTACATTGGTGCTGTGACCGATTATTGTTGAATAAAAAGCAGGAGGTATATCAAGAGAAATATAAAGATGCTCAAAATCCTAATCTTTCTGTGAATAAGCAGGTCAGTTTTTTTTTTTATCATTGGTGAGGGAAATTCTTTGTAACATAAAATAAGACCATACTTTATTAATCCCCAAATGTTAGGAATGATAGTAAACTCCAGAGGTCATTCAGGTGCAAACTTTATTCAATTAGTATTACACTTTTTCTCAATCAGAGCAATTTGGCACATAGAGAATCTGTATTTTTTGCTTCTTAATATTTTTTTCCCAACGCATGATATGGATTGCAACAAACGATTGCACATATGAGTGAATAGTCCATCAGAGCTGTGCAAAGTGAACTTCACTGCGGCCTAGGAACATAGGGACAGCTGGTTGCCTCCCGCAGACAACACAGAAGGATCAAGTTTATGATTGGGCAATTATCTTATATGTCATATCCATTTTTTACACACACACACACATATATACATATCTATATATATATATATATATATATATATATATATCTATATATATATATACACACACACACACACTACCATTCAAAAGTTTGTGGTCACCTTAAAATGTCCATTTTTTTGTCCATTAAAATAACATCAAATTGATCAGAAATATAGTGTAGACCATGTTAATGTTGTGAAGACATCAAAACTATGAAATAACACATATGGAATCATGTAGTAACCAAAAAAGTGTTAAACAAATTGAGATTCTTCAAAGTAGCCACCCTTTGCCTTGATGACAGCTTTGCACACTCTTGGCATTCTCTCAACCTGCTTCATGAGGAATGCTATTCCAGTCTTGAAGGAGTTCCCACATATGCTGAGCACTTGTTGGCTGCTTTTCCTTCACTCTGCAGTCCAACTCATCCAAAACCATCTCAATTAGGTTGAGGTCGGGTGATTGTGGAGGCCAGGCCATCTGATGCAGCACTCCATCACTCTCCTTCTTGGTCAAATAGCCCTTACACAACCTGTTTTTGGGTCATTTGGTGTGTTTTGGGTCATTGTCCTGTTGAAAAAAAATGATAGTCCCACTAAGCGCGAACCAGATGGGATGGCGTATTGCTGCAGAATTCTGTGGTAGCCATGCTGGTTAAGTGTGCCTTGAATTCTAAATAAATCACTGACAGTGTCACCAGCAAAGCACCCCCACACCATCACATCTCCTCCTCCATGCTTCACGGTGGGAACCACACATGCAGAGATCATCCGTTCACCTACTCTGCATCTCACAAAGACACGGCGGTTGGAACCAAAAATCTCAAATTTGGACACATCAGACCAAAGGACAGATTTCCACCGGTCTAATGTCCATTGCTCGTGTTTCTTGCCCAAACAAGTCTATTTTTCTTATTGGTGTCCTTTAGTAGTGGTTTCTTTGCAGCAATTCGACCATGAAGGCCTGATTCACGCAGTCTCCTCTAAACATTTGATGTTGAGATGTGTCTGTTACTTGAACTCTGTGAAGCATTTATTTGGGCTGCAATCTGAGGTGCAGTTAACTCTAATGAACTTATCCTCTGCAGCAGAGGTAACTCTGGGTCTTCCATTCCTGTGGCGGTCCTCATGAGAGCCAGTTTCATCATAGCGCTTGATGGTTTTTGCAACTGCAATTTCCGGATTGACTGACCTTCATGTCTTAAAGTAATGATGGACTGTCATTTCTCTTTGCTTATTTGAGCTGTTATTGCCATAATATGGACTTGGTATTTTACCAAATAGGGCTATCTTCTGTATACCACCCCTACCTTGTCATAACACAACTGATTGGCTCAAACGCATCAAGAAGGAAAGAAATTCCTCAAATTAACTTTTAACAAGGCACACCTGCTAATTTAAATGCATTCCAGGTGACTACCTCATGAAGCTGGTTGAGAGAATGCCAAGAGTGTGCAAAGCTGTCATCAAGGCAAAGGGTGGCTATTTTGAAGAATCTCAAATATATTTTGATTTGTTTAATACTTTTTTGGTTACTACATGATTCCATATGTGCTATTTCATAGTTTTGATGTCTTCACTATTATTCTACAGTGTAGAAAATAGTACAAATAAAGAAAAACCCTTGAATGAGTAGGTGTCCAAACTTTTTACTGGTACTGTGTGTATATATATATATATATATATATATATATATATATATATATATATATATATATATATATATATATATATATATATATATATATATATATATATATACACAGTGGGGAAAAAAAGTATTTAGTCAGCCACCAATTGTGCAAGTTCTCCCACTTAAAAAGATGAGAGAGGCCTGTAATTTTCATCATAGGTACACGTCAACTATGACAGACAAATTGAGAAAAAAAAATCCAGAAAATCCCATTGTAGGATTTTTTATTAATTTATTTGCAAATTATGGTGGAAAATAAGTATTTGGTCACCTACAAACAAGCAAGATTTCTGGCTCTCACAGACCTGTAACTTCTTCTTTAAGAGGCTCCTCTGTCCTCCACTCGTTACCTGTATTAATGGCACCTGTTTGAACTTGTTATCAGTATAAAAGACACCGGTCCACAACCTCAAACAGTCACACTCCAAACTCCACAATGGCCAAGACCAAAGAGCTGTCAAAGGATACCAAAAACAAAATTGTAGACCTGCACCAGGCTGGGAAGACTGAATCTGCAATAGGTAAGCAGCTTGGTTTGAAGAAATCAACTGTGGGAGCAATTATTAGGAAATGGAAGACATACAAGACCACTGATAATCTCCCTCGATCTGGGGCTCCACGCAAGATCTCACCCCGTGGGGTCAAAATGATCACAAGAACGGTGAGCAAAAATCCCAGAACCACACGGGGGGACCTAGTGAATGACCTGCAGAGAGCTGGGACCAAAGTAACAAAGCCTACCATCAGTAACACACTACACCGCCAGGGACTCAAATCCTGCAGTGCGAGACGTGTCCCCCTGCTTAAGCCAGTACATGTCCAGGCCCGTCTGAAGTGCATTTGAATGATCCAGAAGAGGATTGGGAGAATGTCATACGGTCAGATGAAACCAAAATATAACTTTTTGGTAAAAACTCAACTCGTCATGTTTGGAGGACAAAGAATGCTGAGTTGCATCCAAAGAACACCATACCTACTGTGAAGCATGGGGTTGGAAACATCATGCTTTGGGGCTGTTTTTCTGCAAAGGGACCAGGACGACTGATCCGTGTAAAGGAAAGAATGAATGGGGCCATGTATCGTGAGATTTTGAGTGAAACCCTCCTTCCATCAGCAAGGGCATTGAAGATGAAACGTGGCTGGGTCTTTCAGCATGACAATGATCCCAAACACACCGCCCGGGCAACGAAGGAGTGGCTTCGTAAGAAGCATTTCAAGGTCCTGGAGTGGCCTAGCCAGTCTCCAGATCTCAACCCCATAGAAAATCTTTGGAGGGAGTTGAAAGTCTGTGTTGCCCAGCGACAGCCCCAAAACATCACTGCTCTAGAGGAGATATGCATGGAGGAATGGGCCAAAATACCAGCAACAGTGTGTGAAAACCTTGTGAAGACTTACAGAAAATGTTTGACCTGTGTCATTGCCAACCAAGGGTATATAACAAAGTATTGAGAAACTTTTGTTATTGACCAAATACTTATTTTCCACCATCATATGCCAATAAATTCATTAAAAATCCTACAATGTGATTTTCTGGATTTTTTTTCCTCATTTTGTCTGTCATAGTTGACGTGTACCTATGATGAAAATTACAGGCCTCTCTCATCTTTTTAAGTGGGAGAACTTGCACAATTGGTGGCTGACTAAATACTTTTTTTCTCCACTGTATATATATATATATATATATATATATATATATGAGAGGTGAGATAAAATATTTTCTTTCCAATAGAAAAATACAGGACATTGATAATAATGAACCCCTTGGCTGTGCTTCTCGAATTTTGTACATCTAATTAAAACCAGAAACATGCGTTGATACACAACACACCTCCAGGAACAACGACAACATACAGGAACCATCTGCAAAACCTGCTAAATGGGATCATAGGATGGATGGAAGTACTCACCAGTGGACAGTGTTCAAATATAATATAAATATAACAGAAGTCCCAGCAGTCCATAGGTATGGGAATAACCCGTGTCACTAGCTCTGGTACAGGGCGTTACATATTATTTTGTATATATTTTTTTGTCATTTATCAGACGCTCTTATCCAGAGCGACTGCATACATTTTCATACTGGTCCACCGTGGGAATCAAACCCACAACCCTAGCGTTGTAAAGCGCCATGCTCTACCAACTGAGCCACGCATGACCCCATGTGCGATACATGCGGCTTGAAGAAGGGTCAAGCTGCACTTAACACCCTGAACCAGAGTAAACGTCATAACATTTTAACTGTAATTACTGAGCAGTAGATAGGAACAGAATCTCTCAACACTGTATTTCATCTCTTCTATATTAATATTTTATCTGATCTTCTCAATATAAAGACCAGGGCCTCTCAGAGTATCTCAGAGTAGAAGTGCTGATCTAGGATCAGCTTTTCGTTGTAGATCACAATGAATATGGTTACATGGACAGAGAAGACCTGATTCTAGATCAGCACTCCTACTCTGAGATGCTGATAACAACAGGCCTGGCATTCAAGACTCTCACCCCGGTCTTTGGAGTAATACCACACTGCATCAACTTCTATTTAGCGCATCTCCCATTTTATCAGGAATATGAATACCATCATCACCATTAACATCACACATTTTCAGACAATTAATGCAGGCATACATGTAAAGCACTTTGAAGAAGGAAACATGACACGCTTTCAGACTTAACTGATGAGAAAACCTTTCAGAGGGGGAGAATAAAACCTAGACTGATTTCCGCCCACTTCATTTTAGTGAAAAGAACTGCATAATAACAATCTTCAAAAGTACAAAAATAAAATCATGGTTTTCATGGCATTTTGTCATAAAGCCCAGTAGACTTCATTATGTATAAATCTTTACAAGATATTTAACACAACATACAATTAATTATTGGAGCCATAGAGCACAGAAGAGAAATCAGAATGTATGCCAAATAAAGGCCACATAGCTGAAACAAATGAAATATAAAAATAACCCAAAAAAATACATTTTACATTTTTGTCATTAAGCAGATGCTCTTATCCAGAGTGACTTACAGTTAGTGCATTCATCTTAAGATAGCTAGGTGGGACAGCCAAATATCTCAGTCATAGTAAATATATTTTTCCCCATCAGCAAAGTCAATGCTATTAGGAAAATAAATGCAAGTGTGAGTGTTAGTTTACACACAAATTTCCCTGTCCTTTAATCCTAGTTAATGTGTCAACCGTAATCTGCAAGTTATGATCAGTCAGCAGTTCACACACCAAGTAGGCTACTGGGAAGACAGACATCACTTAAATTAGATGGCCCTAGCTAGCAAAAGACAGTACTAGACAACAACAAATTAAGACAAAAATTATGCTTATCACTCCTGGAGATATCAGGAGTCCTCTAGCTATAGATTGAAGCATATTTTTAAAAAAGTCAGAAAGGTGAAAATTTCATAGAGAGATGTTTTTGTTTGGTAAGAATTTCTTACCAATTTCTTAAATTCGTGGCTTCTTTGGGTTCATAAATGCTTTACAGATATACTTTAACTAACAGGTAGCCCATTTGTGTGATAAATGTTTCATTATTTGTTAATGCAACTAAATGTCTTTTTTGCATTGCATTATTTTGGCCTTGGTCTCTCTGGAGCCAGATGCCAAACTCTCACAACCTGTAGTTATTTTGGCCTTACAAAACAGATATTACATCAACTGTCATTGAACGGGCCTAGCAATTTAGTGAATCTTTCTCCAAATATGATAACTAAGCACTAGAGTAATTGGGTAAATCTCAAAATCACCTCCTTCAAACGATTGAGATGTGTTCACCTGTTACCTTAATGTAAATTCTTAATTAAGGAACAGGAGAGGACACCAGATGTTTCTTAAAGTAAACCTCTAATAAAAAAATTTAAAACACATCAGACCAGATCTTAGTGAATGAGGATTGTTATCCGCTAATTCAAGGAAATTATTCCTTTTGATAATAATAAAACGTCAACATTGGACAGGTTCTGTAGGTGCTCTGCAATTCATCATGACATTTCATCGGTGAGAGAAACAACAAGAACAGAACAGTAGTATAAAACATGGTTCAGCCTCTTTTGGGACATTCATCACAGAAGTTTTCACATGGTTTTTCACATCTTCAAACACCTACAACACTCTTGCAAACAGTTAGAAAAAAAGACTGACAGAGGTTTTCTTATTTTCTGTACAAGGACTTTGAAGTTACATCTTCTTTTGACTGTAGGACAGTGAGTTGTCTCGGCGAGGAGTGTTTGTTCGCTGATTTTAAGGCAGAGACACACCGTCTATCAAACCACCCTGTTGTGGGCGTTGTGGTGTGGAAGTTACAGTGAATGAGGCCCAGGGGGCTGATGGAGTAGGTTGGGACAGGGGTTGAATGGGTCAGTCCTGGGCTGGGAGAGGCAGGGAAGGGGGTCTGGAGGTATTCAGGGGGTGACTGGATGGGGCCGTGCCTGGCTGAGGAGAGTGCTGGGTGGGGTGCACAGGGCAGGTGTTGGCCCCTGCATAGCCCGAGGCGGACACTGGATCAAGGCACTGGAGTGGAGAGACCCCGCGGGGCCCCTGAGGGACTCTTTGTGCTATCTGTCTGTCACTACGGCTGAAGTGCTATCACTTGCTGCTCAGACTCCTTATCTGGAAAAAGACGAGGAAATACATATATAAATATATGACTTGAGCTATTCAGGTAGCTAAGGAGAGTATTCAATAGTCACAATGACAAATTAAGCCAATACACAGCATAACCATAAATGTAGTTTGCATTGCATATACACTGAGTGGACAAAACATTAGGAACACCCCCCTTTGCCCTCAGAACAGCCTCAATACGTCGGGGCATAGACTCTACAAGGTGTCGAAAGTGTTCCACAGGGATGCTGGCCCATGTGGACTCCCACAGTTGTGTCAAGTTATCTGGCTTTGTTTTGGGTGGTGGACCATTCTTGATACACACGGGAAACTGTTGAGCGTGAAAAACCCAGCAGCGTTGCAGTTCTTGACACACTCAAACCGGTGCGCCTGGCACCTACAACCATAACCTGTTCAAAGGCACTTCAATCTTTTGTCTTGCCCATGGCACACATACACAATCCATGTCTCAATTGTCTCAAGGCTTAAAAAACCTGTCTCCTCCCCTTAATCTACACTGAATTAATTTAACAAGTGACATCAATAAGGGATCATAGCTTTCACCTTGATTCACCTGGTCAATCTGTCACTTGGTAGGTGTTCCTAATGTTTTGTATACTCAGTGTATCTGGTAATATTTCATCAGAATTTGGCATAAAATGTAGAAGTTCCCAAGACAGAGAGAGAAACAGCAAAACATTAGTCCCTTAGTTAAATAATCATTACATAAGCTCTAGTCTGGGACTCACCCACAAACAGGACCAAGGCTGGCCTGCTGAGGAGTGACGGACACCATCCTAGCTGGAGGGGTGTTCTCATCTTATCTATCAACATAGACAGGTCTTTAACTCCTCATTATCTCCGAAAATTAGAATATTGTGAAAAAGTTCAATATTGTAGACTCAAGGTGTCACACTCATACAATTTTATTTAACCTTTATTTAACTAGGCAAGTCAGTTAAGAACAAATTCTTATTTACAATAATGGCATACACCGGCCAAACCCGGACGACGTTGGGCCAATTGTGCGCCGCCCAATGGGACTCCCAATTACGGCCGGTTGTGATACAGCCTGGAATCGAACCAGGGGGTCTGTAGTGACGCCTCAAGCACTGAGATGCAGTGCCTTAGACCACTGCACCACTCGGGAGCCCACAATCAGCTAACTAACTCAAAACACCTGCAAAGGTTTCCCGAGCCTTTAAATGGTCTCTCAGTCCAGTTCAGTAGGCTTCACAATCATGGGGAAGACTGCTGACTTGACAGTTGTGCAGAAGACAGTCATCAACACCCTCCACAAGGAGGGAAAGCCTCAAAAGATCATTGCTAAAGAAGCTGGCTGTTCACAGAGTGCTGTATCCAAGCATTTTCATGGAAAGTCGAGTGGAAGGAAGAAGTGTGGTAGGAAAAGTTGCACAAGCAACAGGGATAACCGGAGCCTTGAGAGGATTGTCAAGCAAAGGCCATTCAAAAATGTGGGGGAGCTTCACAAGGAGTGGACTGAGGCAGGAGTCAGTGCATCAAGAGCCACCACGCACAGACGTATCCAGGAAATGGGCTACAACTGTCGCATTCCTCGTGTCAAGCCACTCCTGAACCAGAGACAACATCAGAAGCGTCTAACCTGGGCTAAGGAGAAAAATAACTGGTCTGTCGCTTAGTGGTCCAAAGTCCTCTTTTCAGATGAAAGTACATTTTGCATTTCATTTGGCAATCAAGGTCCCAGAGTCTGGAGGAAGAGTGGAGAGGCACATAATCCAAGTTGCTTGAAGTCCAGTGTGAAGTTTCCACAGTCAGTGATGATTTGGGAAGCCATGTCATCTTCTGGTGTTGGTCCACTGTGTTTCATCAAGTCCAAAGTCAACTCAGCCGTCTACTAGGAAATGTTAGAGCACTTCATGCTTCCTTCTGCTGACAACCTTTATGGAGATGTTGATTTCATTTTCCAGCAGGACTTGGCACCTGCCCACACTGCCAAAGGTACCAATACCTGGTTCAATGACCATGGGATTACTGTGCTTGATTGGCCAGCAAACTCGCCTGATCTGAACCCCATAGAGAATTTATGGGGTATTGTCAAGAGGAAGATGAGAGACACGAGACCCAACAATGCAGACGAGCTGAAGGCCGCTATCGAAGCAACCTGGGCTTCCATAACACCTCAGCAGTGCCACAGGCTGATCGACTCCATGCCACGCCGCATAGATGCAGTGATTCATGCAAAAGGAGCCCCAACCCAAGTACTGACTGCATGTACAAGAACATACTTTTCAGAAGGCTGACATGTCTGTATTAAATTTCCTTTTTTCACTGGTCTTATGTCATATTCTAATTTTCTGAGATACTGAATTTGGGGTTTTCATGAGCTGTAAGCCATAATCATCAAGATTAAAACAAATACAGGCTTGAACTATTTCACTTTTTGTGTAATTAATCCACGATATTTATGAGTTTCACTTGTCAATTGAATTATTGAAACTTAACATTTCCACAATATTCTAATTTATTGAGCTGCATCTGTATTCACATTTTTGGTGACTTCAATATTCACAAGTCCACAGACCCACTCCGAAAGGCTTTCGGAGCCATCATCGACTCGGGACCTACGCATTGCCACAATCATACCCTAGATCTAGTTTTGTCCCGTGGAATAGATATTGTGGATCTAAATGTTTTTCCTCATAATCCTGGACTATCGGACCACCATTTTATTACGCTTTTTCAATCGCAACAAATAATTAGCTTAGACCCCAACCAAGGATTATCAAGAGCTGCACTATAAATTAATCAGACAACGCAAAGATTCCTAGATGCCCTTAAAGACTCCCTCCACCTACCAAGGACATTGGAGTACAAAAATCTGTAAACCACCTAACCGAGGATCTAGACATAACTTTGCGTAATACCCTAGATGCAGTCGCACCCCTAAAAACAAAAACAAATGGTATACAGAAAATACCTGAGCCCTGAAACAAGCTTCCAGAAAATTGGAAAAGAAATGCCGCTGCACCAAATTGAAAGTCTAATGACTACCTTAGAAAGACAGTAACGTGCAACATCGAAAAGCCCTCACTGCTGCTCGATCAGCCTACTTTTCAAACCTGAATGAGGAGAATAAAAACAATCCTACATTCATTTTTGATACTGTTGCAAAGCTAACAAAAAAGCAGCATTCCCCAAGTGAGGAGGCCCTTCATTTCAGCAGTGATGAATTCATAAACTTCTTCAACTTAAAGATCCTGATCATTAGAAAGCAAATGACAAACTCCTCTTTGAATAGGTGTATTTCTCCAAAACTCAGTTGTCCTGAGTCTGCACAGAACTGCCAGGACCTCGGATCAATGGAGATTTTTAATCCTGTATCTGTCGACACATTCACGAAAATAGTCATGGCCTCTAAACCTTCCAACTGCCTACTGGACCCTATTCCAACTAAACTATTGAAAGAGCTACTTCCTGTGCTTGGCCCTCCTATATTGAACATAATAAATGGCTCCCTATCCTCCCGATGTGTACCAAACTCCCTAAAAGTGGCAGTAATAAAGCCTCTCCTGAAAAAACCAAACCTTGACCCACACTTTTTTTTGTTTTGTTTTACTATCGGCCTATATCGAATCTCCCATTCCTCACATTTTTGTTGTTGTTGAAAAAGCTGTTGCTCAGCAACAAAATAATGTATACGAAAAGCTCCAGTCTGATTTTAGACCCCATCATAGTACTGAGACTACACTCATGAAGGTGGTAAATTAAGTTTTAATGGCGTCAGACCAAGGCTCTGCATCTGTCCTTGTGCTACTAGACCTTAGTGCCGCTTTTAACATCATCGATCACCACATTCTTTTGGAGCAGTGGACACCAACCTTTTCTGAGTCAAGATCACTTTCGCAGTCAAAAAGGAAGCAGAGATCTACCACTCAGATTTTTGGCTGGCCTGGCCTGACAATATTGTTATTTCAAAACTCAAGCTTTGATAACAAAATAGATCAGTTGGTGTAGCACTTGCAAGGGACTGCGGACCATAAATTGAAATAATTTGCTTTTTTATTTTACTGGACTGATGGTACCTGCATCTGATGGTCATGGTGCTTTCAAGGCAACTGGGAACTCGAAAAAAAACAAAGGTCAAATCATGACGGCAGTGGTCTTTAGGTCGGTGAGTTTCCGACTTGGAATTCCAAGTCAGCGGCGGGAGGGACAGAGCAGCAGAGGGTCCACCTCTCACGGTCCCTGCACTCTCCTTCCTTTCCTCCGGTGAGACTGACCAGAGAGGGTACACCTCTTTCACCTGATGGCGAAACTCGAGTCGCACCGCATCTGCCTCAGTCATACACAAAGTGATGTTGTTCCTATGACCAGAGAATGTGAAATATCTCTCTATATTATAGTAGACTTGACGAGCTGCTAATAATAATATAAACACAGGGCTAATGATACACTTGGCTACTCATTCATTGCAGCGCGAGTGGAAGTATGGAGAAGCGCGTTTTATGTTTTGTAATAGTGTTGAATAAAAACAGTGTTGACTGAGCTGAATAAAAACAAACATGAACTCACTCATAAAAACAGCAGCTCTTTGCTGTATTCTTTGACAGTCTCTCTGTGGTCATGGTTTTACAAATTATTAAATCTTATGTAGGCTAGTATCAAACTTTGCTGTGGCCGGGGTCGTAGAAGCTCTATAGGTATGGTGATTTGAGCTATCCAATTGGCCAGCGCAGTAGGAGCACTCGATCTAGCCACAGATCTCCCGGTCCACCGGGTAGGCGGAGTTTGTCTTTTCAGACAAATGAAATGGTTCAAAATGGGAACACTTTGCTTACCCGGTGCGCAGGGCTTCTGAATCAAGTGCACCTACCGCCAACAGCGCAAAATCAATAATAAAAAAAAAAAAGGAGTGCAAGCCTTTATCGTTGGCTTTTCTACAGAAATGTTTGGTGATGGACTAGGAATGCCTTGAAGATCGACCAGTCGATTGCGATCGACCGGTTGGCGACCACTGTTTTGGAGAGATTGGAAACCCAAAATGGTCTACGCAGACAAGCACTTGCCTGGTTTAGAGCTTATCTAAATCTGTGGATGGTTTGTCCTCTGACAAGTCAATGGTAAGTTTCGGTGTTCCTCAAGGTTCTGTTTTAGGACCCCTTTTGTTTTCACTATATATACTACCTCTTGGTGATGTCATTTGGAAACACAATGTCAACTTTCACTGCTATGCAGTCGACACATTGCTGTAAATTTTTTGGAAACATGGTGAAGCCCCAAAATTGTCTACCCTGGAAGCATGTGTTTCAGACATAAGGAAGTGGATGGCGGCACATTTTTTACTTTTAAACAGAGATGCTAGTTCTAGGTTCCAAGAAACAAAGAGATCTGCTGTTTGATCTGACAATTAATCTCGATGGTTGTACAGTCGTCTCAAATAAAACTGTGATGGACCTTGGCGTTACTCTGGACCCTAATCTCTCTTTTGACGAACATATCAAAAATATTTCAAGAGCAGCTTTTTTCCATAACATTGCAAAAATCTGATGATGCAGAAAAGGTAATCCATGCTTTTGCCACTTCAAGATTAGACTACTGCAATGCTCTGCTCTCCGGCTACACGGATAAAGCACTAAATGAACTTCAGCTAGTGCTAAATACGTCTGCTAGAATCTTGACTAGAACCAAAAATGTGATCATATTACTCCAGTGCTAGCCTCTCTACACTGGCTTCCTGTTAAGGCTAGGGCTGATTTCAAGGTTTTACTGCTAAACTACAAAGCATTACATGTACTTGCTCCTACCTATCTCTCCGATTTGGTCCTGCCGTACATACCTACACGTACGCTACGGTCACAAGATGTAGGTCTCCTTATTGTTCCTAGAATTTCTAAGCAAACAGCTGGAGGCAGGGCTTTCTCCAATAGAGCAACATTTTTATAGAATGGTCTGCCGATCCATGTGAGAGACGCAGACTCGGTCTCAACCTTTAAGTCTTTACTGAAGAATAATCTCTTCAGTAGGTCCTATGATTGAGTGTAGTCTGGCCCAGGGGTGCGAAGGTGAACAGCAAGGCACTGGAGTGACGAACCACCCTTGCTGTCTCTGCCTGGCCGGCTCCTCTCTCTCCACTGGGATTCTCTGCCTCTGACCCTATTACGGGGGTTGAGTCACTGAATTGCTAGTGCTCTGCCATGCCGTCCCTAGGAGGGGTGCATCATGTCTTGCCAGGCTATTTTCGCTATACTCGATTTGAGTGGATTGAGTCACGTTATCTTCCTGTCTGGTCTTGTGCCCCCGGCTTCATGCGCCATCAGGAGTTTTCCATAGGAATATGTGGATGACGTCAGCGCTATCTCTATCTACTGATTTGAATGTCTATGATTGACACAGTGATGCAGCCAGATAGAAGCATCACATTATGTTGACAGAAAAACATGATATGATTCT
This sequence comes from Coregonus lavaretus, assembly GCF_964263955.1. Classification (NCBI taxonomy): domain Eukaryota; kingdom Metazoa; phylum Chordata; class Actinopteri; order Salmoniformes; family Salmonidae; genus Coregonus; species Coregonus lavaretus. The sequence goes on from NC_139989.1 coordinate 19,867,838, forward strand.
AAGTGTTAATAGTAAATTGTGTTTTCTTTTTGGAATAGATGCTAAATGGTTTTGAATGCCAGAGACACATACAGGTGCTTGAAACTGTGAATAGGGTTGGATATGAATATAGGAAGTTGAGCCAAGCGATGGGGTGAGGATGGGTTTCTCTAAGCGGGAGGTAAGCTTAGCTTCTTCTTAATATGGTGTCGAGTAAAGCTTAAACCATGTATTTAGATTGTAGGTAGGTATTGTAGTTAGGTATTGTAGGTAGTTTATCTAGGTAGTTATTGTAGGTAATTATCGTAGGTAAGTATTGTATTCGGCTGAGCCCAGTGAAGCACGAGGATAGCTAACCCACTACCTGGACCAATAAAGCTAGCTAGCTAGCGGGTAGCTACTGGTAACTATTAGCAACTGTGGATAGTTGTTTCCAATGTTATTTCACACTTAAGAGTACCTGTAATTATGCCAGATAGCTACCTACCATTCAGCTGTTTTTCTAACCTCATTATCTGAAGCATTATCGTTAGGTAGTAGTAGGAGCTACTGTACTCGAAATGTAGCAAGCTTGTTGCTACCTGGATAGCTAACTAAACAATAGCTGGAACGACCTAGCTGTAATGTTTGGAGACGCTTTCTCTCCGTTGGGACAGACGCGAACGACGTGCTAAATCGATTCAGTAGCTAGCTTTACACGTAACTAGATAACAGTAGCTACTAAGGGTAAGTTATAACCTACATTTATTTTAATTTTATTTATACATACTAGTAACCAGAGTCGTTCAAAAGGAATTCAAGACATGGGCGACTAGTTACCGTTAGCTTGGCTCTCTCTGTGTGTTTCATACCGTGGGAGGAGGGGTTGGTTCGTTGACATAGAGCAATGGCTAGCTAATATGCTAACTATTCTATAGCTAACTAACTGCATCTAGTAAACTAAGTTAGAGTCTATTCCTAGAAAACATTGAACCGCTGTAGTTTACAACAACTATAATTTCTAAAGTGGAAGTTGGGAGAGTTATATTTGAGTGTTTCAGTGAAACGTAAGTGAGGGAGGCCCCGCTCTCTCGCTTTCCCAGATGTTTAGTTAATTTTATTCCGATCTCCTTTGCATTATTGTAGCCTTTTCTGTAGCCTGTCAACTATGTGTCTGTCTATCCCTGTTCTCTCCTCTCTGCACAGGCCATACAAACGCTTCACACCGTGTGGCTGCTGCCACTCTAATCTGGTGGTCCCTGCGCGCATGACCCACGTGGAGTTCCAGGTCTCCGGCAGCCTCTGGAACTGCCGTTCTGCGGCCAACAAGGCAGAGTTCATCTCAGCCTATGCTACCCTCCAGTCCATCGACTTCTTGGCGCTGACAGAAACATGGATTACCACAGAAAACACTGCTACTAGTACTGCTCTTTCCTCGTCTGATCATGTGTTCTCGCATACCCCGAGAGCATCTGGTCAGCGCGGCGGTGGCACAGGAATCCTCATCTCTCCCAAGTGGACATTCTCTCTTTTTCCCCTGACCCATCTATCTATCTCCTCATTTGAATTCCATGCTGTCACAGTCACTAGCCCATTCAAGCTTAACATCCTTGTCATTTATCGCCCTCCAGGTTCCCTTGGAGAGTTCATCAATGAGCTTGATGCCTTGATAAGTTCCTTTCCTGAGGATGGAGTCCCGTGTAGCTCAGTTGGTAGAGCATGGCGTTTCCAACGCCAGGGTTGTGGGTTCGATTCCCACGGGGGACCAGTATGAAAATGTATGCACTCACTAACTGTAAGTCGCTCTGGATAAGAGCATCTGCTAAATGACTAAAATGTAAATGTAAAATGATGGCTCACCCCTCACAGTTCTGGGTTACTTTAACCTCCCTACGTCTGCCTTTGACTCATTTCTCTCTGCCTCCTTCTTTCCACTCCTTTCCTCTTTTGACCTCACCCTCTCACCGTCCCCCCCTACTCACAAGGCAGGCAATACGCTTGACCTCATCTTTACTAGATGCTGTTCTTCTACTAATCTCACTGCAACTCCCCTCCAAGTCTCCGACCACTACTTTGTATCCTTTTCTCTCTCGCTCTCCTCCAACACTACCCCCTCTGCCCCTACTCAGATGGTAATGTGCCGTCGCAACCTTCGCTCTCTCTCTCCCGCTACTCTCTCCTCTTCCATCCTATCATCTCTTACCTCTGCTAAATCCTTCTCCTTCCAATCTCCTGATTCTGCCTCCTCAACCCTCCTCTCCTCCCTTTCTGCATCTTTTAACTCTCTATGTCCCCTATCCTCCCGGCCGGCTCGGTCCTCCCCTCCTGCTCCGCCGTGGCTTGATGACTCATTGTGAGCTCATAGAAGAGGGCTCCGGGCAGCTGAGCGGAAATGGAGGAAAACTAGACTCCCTGCGGACCTGTCATCTCTTCACTCCCTCCTCTCTACATTCTCTTCCTCTGTTTCCGCTGCTAAAGCCACTTTCTACCACTCTAAATTTCAAGCCTCTGCCTCTAACCCTAGGAAGCTCTTTGCCACCTTCTCCTCCCTGCTGAATCCTCCTCCTCCCCCTCCCTCCTCCCTCTCTGTGGATGACTTCATCAACCATTTTGAAAAGAAGGTTGACGACATCCGATCCTCATTTATTAAGTCAAATGACACCGCTGGTCCTGCTCACACTGCCCTACCCTATGCTTTGACTTCTTTCTCCCCTCTCTCTCCAGATGAAATCTTGCGACTTGTGACGGCCAGCCGCCCAACAACCTGCCCGCTTGACCCTATCCCCTCCTCTCTTCTCCAGACCATTTCCGGAGACCTTCTCCCTTACCTCACCTCGCTCATCAACTCATCCTTGACCGCTGGCCATGTCCCTTCCATCTTCAAGAGAGCGAGAGTTGCACCCCTCCTCAAAAAACCTACACTCGATCCCTCCGATGTCAACAACTCTTGAGCGTGCCATCTCTAGCCAACTCTCCTGCTATCTCTCTCAGAATGACCTTCTTGATCCAAACCAGTCAGGTTTCAAGACTGGTCATTCAACTGAGACTGCTCTTCTCTGTGTCACGGAGGTTCTCCACACTGCTAAAGCTAACTCTCTCTCCTCCTTCTAGACCTATCTGCTGCCTTTGATACTGTGAACCATCAGATCCTCCTCTCCACACTATCCAAGTTGGGCATCTCCAGCGCTGCTCACTCTTGGATTGCGTCCTACCTGACAGGTCGCTCCTACCAGGTGGCGTGGCGAGAATCTGTCTCCGCACCACGTGCTCTCACAACTGGTGTCCCCCAGGGCTCAGTTCTAGGCCCTCTCCTATTCTCTCTATACACCAAGTCACTTGGCTCTGTCATATCCTCACATGGTCTCTCCTATCATTGCTACGCAGACGACACACAATTAATTTTCTCCTTTCCCCCTTCTGATAACCAGGTGGTGAATCGCGTCTCTGCATGTCTGGCAGACATATCAGTGTGGATGTCGGATCACCACCTCAAGCTGAACCTTGGCAAGACGGAGCTGCTCTTCCTCCCGGGGAAGGACTGCCTGCTCCATGATCTCGCCATCATGGTTGACAACTCCATTGTGTCCTCCTCCCAGAGTGCAAAGAACCTTGGCGTGACCCTGGACAACACCCTGTCGTTCTCCGCTAACATCAAAGCGGTGACCCAATCCTGCAGGTTCATGCTATACAACATTCGCAGAGTACGACCCTACCTCACACAGAATGCGGCACAGGTCCTAATCCAGGCACTTGTCATCTCCCGTCTGGATTACTGCAACTCGCTGTTGGCTGGGCTCCCTGCCTGTGCCATTAAACCCCTACAACTTATCCAGAACGCTGCAGCCCGTCTGGTGTTCAACCTTCCCAAGTTCTCTCATGTCACCCCGCTCCTCCGCACACTCCACTGGCTTCCAGTTGAGGCTTGCATCTACTACAAGACCATGGTGCTTGCCTACGAAGCTGTGAGGGGAACAGCACCTCCTTACCTTCAGGCTCTGATCCTACACCCAAACGAGGGCACTACGTTCATCCACCTCTGGCCTGCTAGCCCCCCTACCTCTACGGAAGCACAGTTCCCGCTCAGCCCAGTCAAAGCTATTCGCTGCTCTGGCACCCCAATGGTGGAACAAGCTCCCCCACGACACCAGGACAGCGGAGTCACTGACCACCTTCCGGCGACACTTGAAACCCTACCTCTTTAAGGAATACCTGGAATAGTATAAAAGTAATCCTTCTACCCCTCCCTCCCCCACCCCCCCATAGTGGTTGTCCCACTGGCTATCATAAGTTGAATGCACCAATTTGTAAGTCGTTCTGGATAAGAGCGTCTGCTAAATGATGTAAATGTAAATGTGTGGTCCGGGAGATCTCCTTGGGCTACAGTGCATTCGGAAAGTATTCAGACCGCATCACTTTTTCCACATTTTGTGACGTTACAGCGCCTTATTCTAAAATGGATTAAATATATTTTTTGCTCATCAATCTACACACAATAACCCATAACGACAATGCGAAAACAGGTTTTTAGAATCTTTAGCAAATGTATTACAAATAAAAACAGAAATACCTTATTTACATGAGTATTCAGACCCTTTGCTATGTGACTCGAAATTGAGCTCAGGTGCATCCTGTTTCCATTGATCATCCTTGAGATGTTTCTACAACTTGATTGGAGTACACCTGTGGTAAATTCAATTGATTGGACATGATTTGGAATGGCACACAGCTGTCTATATAAGGTCCTACAGTTGACAGTGCATGTTAGCGCAAAAACCAAGCCATGAGGTCGAAGGAATTGTCCGTAGAGCTCCAAGACAGGAATTTGTTGAGGCACAGATCTGGGGAAGGGCACCAAAAACTTCCTGCAGCATTGAAGGTCCCCAAGAACACAGTGGCCTCTATCATTCTTCAATGGAAGAAGTTTGGAACCAGCAAGACTCTTCCTAGTGCTGGCCGCCCGGCCAAACGGAGTAATTGGGGGAGAAGGGCCTTGGACAGGGAGGTGACCAAGAACCTGATGGTCACTCTGACAGAGATCCAGAGTTCCTCTGTTGAGATGGGAGAAACATCCAGAAGGACAACCATCTCTGCAGCACTCCACCAATCAGGCCTTTATGGTAGAGTGGCCAGACGGAAACCACTCATCAGTAAAAGGCACATGACAGCCCGCTTGGAGTTTGCAAAAAGGCACCTAAGACCATGAGAAACTCTCAGACCATGAGAAACGAGATTCTCTGGTCTGATGAAACCAAGATTGAACTCTTTGGCCTGAATGCCAAGCGTCACATCTGGAGGAAACCTGGCACCATCCCTACGGTGAAGCATGGTGGTGGCACCATCATGCTGTGGGGATGTTTTTCACCTGCAGGGACTGGGAGACTAGTCAAGATTGAGGGAAAAATGAACAGAGCAAAGTACAGAGATATCCTTGATAGAAACCTGCTCCAGAGCACTCAGGACTTCAGACTGGGGCGAAGGTTCACCTTCCAACAGGACAGCGGCCCTAAGCACACAGCCAAGACAACGCAGGAGTGGCTTCGGGAGAAGTTTCTGAATGTCCTTTAGTGGCCCAGCCAGAGCCCGGACTTGAACCCGATCGAACATCTCTGGAAAGACCTGAAAATAGCTGTGCAGCGACGCTCCCCATCCAACCTGACAGAGTTTGAGAGGATCTGCAGAGAAGAATGGGACAAACTTCCCAAATACAGGTGTGCCAAGCTTGTAGCGTCATATCCAAGAAGAATCTAGGCTGTAATCGCTGCCAAAGGTGCTTCAACAAAGTACTTAGTAAAGGGTCTGAATACTTATGCACCTGTTTTTGCTTCGTCATTATGGGGTATTGTGCGTTGATTGATAAGGGGGGGAAAAACTATTTAATCCATTTTAGAATAAGGCTTAAACATAACAAAATGTGGAAAAAGTGAATGCACTGTATACTCCGCCTTGTCTCAGGGTAGTAAGTTGGTAGTCAGTTGATTTCCCTCTAGTGGTGTGGGGGCTGTGCTTTGGCAAAGTGGGTGGGGTTATATCCTGCCTGGTTGGCCTTGTCCGGGGGTATCATCAGACGTGCCCACATTGTCCCCTGACCCCCCTGTCTCAGTCCCCAGTGTCTATGCTGCAACAATCTATGTGCAAGGGTCAGTTTGTCCTATCTGGTGTATTTCTCCTTTCATATCTGGTGTCCTGTGTGATCTTAAGTATGCACCCTCTAATTCTCCCATCTCTCTCTCTCGCTCTCTCCCCTCCCGGAGGACCTGATCCCTAGGAACATACCTCAGGACTACCTGGCCTGATGACTCCTGGCTGTCCCCGTCCCCAGTCCACCTGGTCGTGCTGCTGATCCAGTTTCTGATGTTCTGCCTGTGGTTATGGAACCCTGACCTGTTCACGTGACCTGCTACCTTATCCCGGCCCTGATGTTATGACCCTCTCTCTCCCTCTTTCTCTCTCTACCGCACCTGCTGTCTCGACCTCTGAATGCTCAGCTAGGAAAAGCCAACTGACATTTACTCCTGAGGTGCTGACCTGTTGCACCCTCTATAACCACTGTGATTATTATTTGACCATTCTGGTAATCTATGAACGTTTGAAAATGTTGAATGAGCGATCTAGCCTTAACGGCCCTGTACTCCTATAATCTCCACCGGCACAGCCAGAAGAGGACTGGCTACCCCTCAGAGCCTGGTTCCTCTCTAGGTTTCTTCCAAGGTTCCTGCCTTTCTAGGGAGTTTTTCCTAGCCACTGTGCTCCTACATCTGCATTGCTTGCTCTTTGGGGTTTTAGGATGGGTTTCTGTATAAGCACTTTGTGACATCTGCTGATGTAAAAAGGGCTTTATAAATACATTTGATTGATTGATAGTCGAATAACAGTCTCTTTCAAAGATGCACTGTCGATCCCGTTCTGATATCGATGTTATATGACTATATGAGACCACGTCTTTGATTTAGCCTCTGTTGTGTTGTGTTTTACTTTGAAACTAAGGCTAAAACCGAGTGATTCACTAACCATGTGGAAAAGCTGCTTGATGGTATCAAAAAAAGAATAACCCCCATTAATAATTAATTAATGACGCAGCCGTCCGATTCGTCTCTTATTCTCTGTGCTCCTTCTCTCTTTCCTAATGGAACCTTTCTCTTTCTTTCCTGTCTATATCTTCCCTCTCTACCTGGTACATTTAGTCTGGCATCCATTCAACCTCTTCCTTTAGATCCAAACGTGATGTTAGTCTTCTAAGTATGAACACAAATCTTTCTGCCAAGCCAACGTCCACACATGGAAAAGGGTGTGTTATTCTGTGGAGCAGACAACTTTCTGTTGCCACAGTGATGTCAGCCACGATCTATGCAACACGCACATCAAAGCATAAAGAAGGTATGAGTGTATTTTCAGACTTCTGAAAGGCAAAACCTGCTCATTGAGACAGTGTGACATTACACAGTCTGACATTTTATGAAGTGACAAAGTTTGGGTCTTTTTTGCGACCTGGTACTTTTTTTTATCAACAAGGGGAGTCAACCCTATAAACTCCATTAAAAAGAAGTCGAAAAAGGAAATGGATTAAACAGAACATTTAACATTTTTCAAAAGCAAATGTTCAAACCAGATTTTCTTTGTGATCATTTCAACAAGTTGTCTGTTACCTTTGACTGGAGGGGCAGGTAGTTTCCTCCTCTGTTGGCGTGACGTGTCAAGGGTTTGAGGCTGCAGAATGACAGATCAGTACGGTGAATACAGTGGCCATATGAGGGTGTAGCAGTGTGTAATAATTGTGAGGTGGGAATATACTACAGTACCTTAGGTTTTGGATTGGAGAACTTGGAGAAACGATTGCAGGCGGCGACGTTCAGACCAGCTGTTTTTAGAGATAATATCCTCACCTCGATGTCTGATATCTGGAGGAGAAAGATTAAAAATTATTCAGAAAAGAAAATTACATTTGCTGTAGATGTAGTGTAGAGTACATCAAGGCTCAGGTTAATTTAATTAATTGATTAATTAATAAGACACCATTGGAATACAATTACATATCCTCCGCATTCTCTCCAGTCTCCACATTAAAACCTGCATCCTTACAGGACCATCAGACATTGGTTGCGTTCCATGCCCACCACATTGCCACGTCATCAACTGCACAGTTGGGCATGCGTCGATTCTAACATGCGTCTGCAATGTAATCAGCATGGAATGCATTCATAGAAACAACTGGGCGTTTTGATATGAATGGACCCCCTACCTGGAGCTCAGACTGCTGCACCTGGGCGGCGGCAGTGGCAACCTGGTCCTCCAGGAAGGCCAGCTCTCTGTCTGAGGTGCCACTGCTGATGCCTCGGGCCATCTCCTCCAGGTCCCCCAGTGCCCCCTCCAGGCCGTACACCGCCCCCGCAGCCAGGTACACCTACAGGGAGGGACAAGTCAAGTGTTACAGGAGAGGTCAATGGGCACAGGGTGCTGAGCGTAACAATGTTGGGGTCCCACAGGGCTCTATCCTTGGGCCTTTCTTGTTTAGTCTCTACAGGTGGTAGTCACTATATGGTCATGCTAAGAGGGACAAAAGTGGCTCTGATATTGACTTCAGATGAGCAAGTACACATACGCTATTTAGGGTTTAGAAAGCGCTGCACTTTGATCCTTTCTAGCATGGCCAGATAGTGACCACCAACATGCAGATGTATGTAGGCTGTGGGTCTTACGTTTTCCTCCATCTTGGTGAGTTTCTGGTCCAGCTTCCTGGTCTCTAAGCTGCTGGAGAAGGACTCAGACGCACTCATGCACTCAGAGGGGGTGACGCTATCGCCCCCCGCCTCACCAATCAGCTCCTCTGTGGCGTTGAGCACCTTCAGGACCTCTGTGGTGATACTGCACAGCGACGTGGCCGAGCACTTCTGCACAACACACACATGTGCACACACACATCAAGACACACACACAAACACACACCACATACACACACAGAGACATGCCACATAGAAACAGACACACAACACACACAGAGATACGAGTCAGACACACACAGGCACGAACATGACTATCATTAGTGAGTACAAACAAATATGGAACAGTCGAAAGGAGAGTCGTGACAGGGTCCAAGCGAGATGTTCACAGCATTGGCCTCAATGACACAGAGCTTTTACACCTCCAATCAGTGCCAGTGTGAAGACACACACATCGTCATGACTCACGCTCGACCTGCAAGGAGCAATCAGGTGGAGGAAGAAGAGTGTGAGGCTTCATGTGGAAGAGGAAGGGAGCTGTTGACCTTGTCTATTAGTAGATTCTAGTATTTTATACATTTAAGTTATAGAGGTCATAGAAGGGTGACAGGGGACCTAACAGAGTTACAATTACTGTATTCACGTTTTCCTCTACTAAAAAAGTAAAAAATGTACGAAAATACGGTAAGTGAAAGTGTAGTCTCGAACCTACAAGTCTGTAACAAAACACACTCCTACTGTAAAGTACAAACAAGTACATCTGAATGGATGAAAAGGTGAGAGGGAAGAGGGAGAAGGAGAGAGATCGATGATCGCTTCAATAATGAGATCATCCTTGGCTTGAAGCTTTGATCTGTGGGACTAACGAGTGCATTGATCCAACTCTCTCTCTCTCTCTTTAATATGCGTTAGCTAGCTAGCGACGTACGTGGGCTTTGAAAGGAAGTGTGTACAGTGTGGGTATTAGGGGGTGTTAGTGGGTGGCACTCGAGCGGGAGATGAGACGAGATGAGAGGCGGCTCCTTTTGAACACTCAGCTGTGACTTAGAGAGCAAAGAGTGAGAGAGAAAGATTTCAGGTACCAACTGAGTACGTAGATGGGTAATGGGAGCTGGAGTGAGAGTTTTGGCCGTCACCTCCATTACAAAGATACATCATTATCACATGGCTCCAACACACGGCTCCATTTCCTACTGCGACATTTGTGTTTAGAAAGCGCTTTAGAAAGTGTATCCAACTTTAAAAAGACTTGTATTCCTGAGATACCATGCAGTGTGTGCATGAGTGATATGAACATGTTGCAGATCTATACTTTTGTCAAACAAGTGGAGAGCTGTCTAGACATTAGCCCATGTATTATTAATTGATTGAGAGCAAGTCTAATGGGAACCGAGAGCTGTGCAAATATACTTTAAAGTGTCCTGGTTATTCCAAAAGACGAATGGTCACAGCATCTCCCACAAATGACAGCAACAGCAAAGTTTTCAATTCATGATGCTCTTATTTCTTAAAATAAATACGTCAGCTTTTTAAAAATATAAACAAGAGCACCATGAATTGAAAACGTTGTTGTTGCGGTCATTTGTTTTATTTATTTGGAATAAAAAGGGACATGACTTTACACAGGTAAGCCATCCAAGAGAAGGATTTTAGTAGCACCGGCACAACTAAAAATGTACCCTTAACAGTGTGTGGGTGTGTGACATACACCATGGTATATACTATAATTAATAAATCCATCCATTTTTATGCTGTTTCACACCTTTGCTGTGGTCATACACCAGCATCTGCCTTTACAAATGTAAAACATTTATTGAAATAGGAATTAAAAGGAAAAGCACTAAAGAAAACGACTACACAGAAAAAACACATGAATTTCACATTACCTTATGTGAAGTTAATATGATAACATGTAATAACATGTAAAAGCAGCATGTGATCACATGAAACTACATGTGAAAATCTTTGAGCATTTGTGATAACATGATCTCATGTGAAATAAATGTGACAACATGGGGATGCAAAATGTTAAACTGTGATACCATGAAATTACACATGACAACATTTCAAAGTTTTCACATGTAAAACTGCAAATTCGATTTTTACATGTGAATGTTTTTGTTGTGTTACAGTCCGCACTTCTCCTCACATGTGAAAAGGTGGTTTTAACATGTGAACTCCAAATTTAATTTATGTGAACATATGCTTTCACATGTGAACAACTGACCTCACATGTCTCTTTTGTTTTCACGTGTGAATACTTCAGCTTAACATGTGAAACTGCACATTTCACATGTGGTTCTTTTGAAAGGGATGTAATGAAATGATATGGGCGTTTTAAGGTAAGTGGCACACTGTTCAGCTAAGATAGTGTAAACATCTTTAATCAATATGATTACATTTGACCTGATCACTTAGTACTGATTTTTCAAAATGACCCCACCTGGGATTTGAACTCACAACATCTGGATCTGGAGTACACTGATCTTTCTGCTGCGCCACAAAGTCTGTAGCATTCTCAGAAGTCCCATACAGATTAATTAACTATAATACATCTCTGCACGCCATCTGCACTGCTATTTCAGTTATCAGTTCATCTGACTATTCTCTCATCAATTATTTCATTTACTTATTTCAGCAACTTGAGGGTTTTCTGTATAGTTGTGGGGCATATTATTCAGTTTTAATGTTACTCCTGAATCACTATGAAAAATATAAACGTTTTTCTTGAGTGAATTTTCAACAAAGCTGAGATTTACTTTGAAGTCCAAAGTGTAGGAATCCAAGTGAAATCATTTATTGACACAGACATGGCGGTGTAGCAGGAAGATCGGAATGCTGTCAACCAAGAGGTTGTGAGTTCAAATCCCAGGTGAGGTCATATTTAATAATAATTACTGTATAAATAAACATACACAATATAATCATGTACAGTGCCTTCAGAAAGTATTAATACCTCTTGACTTATTCCACAGTTTGTTGTGTTACAGCCTGAATTCAAAATGGATTACATTTATTTCACCCATCTACACACAACACCCCATTATGACAAAGGGAAAACATGTTTTGAGAATTGTTTGCAAATGTATTTAAAATGAAATACAATACATATCTAATTTACATACAGTACCAGTCAAAGGTTTGGACACACCTACTTATTCCAGGGTTTTTCTTTATTTTTACTATTTTCAACATTGTAGAATAATAGTGAAGACATCAAAACTATGAAATAACACATATAGAATCATGTAGAAACCAAAAAAGTGTTAAACAAATCATTTCTGGGTAAGTATATAAGTGCTTTCCACACCTGGATTGTGCAACATTTGCTCATTTGCCCTTGACCAGCACAAAAACATCCTGTGGCGTACGGCATTAGCATCGAACAGCCCCCGCGATATGCAACTTTTCAGGGAAGTCAGGAACCAATATACACAATCAGTTAGGAAAGCAAAGGCTAACTTTTTCAAACAGAAATGTGCATCCTGTAGCACTAACTCCAGAAAGTTTTGGGACAATATAAAGACCATGGAGAATAAGAGCACCTCCTCCCAGTTGCCCACTGCACTGAGGCTAGGAAACACTGTCACTACCGATAAAAAATTCAACCAGCATTTTGCTACGGCTGGCCATGCTTTCCACCTGGCTACCCCGGCCAACAGCTCTGCACCCTCCGCAACAGCTTGCCCCCCCCCCGACTTAGAATATGTGGACAACTACAAATACCTAGGTGTCTGGTTAGACTGTAAACTCTCCTTCCAGACTCACATTAAGCATTTCCAATCCAAAGTTAAATCTAGAATCGGCTTCCTATTTCGCAACAAAGCCTCCTTCAATCATGCTGCTAAGCATTCCCTCGTTAAACTGACTATCCTACCGATCCTTGACTTCGGCGATGTCATTTACAAAATAGCCTCCAACACTCTACTCAGCAAATTGGACGTAGTATATCACAGTGCCATCCGTTTTGTCACCAAAGCCCCATATACTACCCACCATTGTGACATATTTTTACACTTTAGTCATTTAGCAGACGCTCTTATCCAGAGCGACTTACAGTTAGTGAGTGCATACATTTTCATACTGGTCCCCCGTGGGAATCAAACCCACAACCCTGGCGTTGCAAGCGCCATGCTCTACCAACTGAGCTACACGGGACTACGTGATGACCTGTACGCTTTCGTTGGCTGGCCCTCACTACATATTCGTCACCAAACCCACTGGCTCCAGGTAATCTATAAATCCCTTCTAGGCAAATCCCCGCCTTATCTTAGCTCATTGGTCACCATAGCAACACCCACCCGTAGTCTGCTTTCCAGCAGGTATATCTCACTGGTCATCCCCAAAGCCAACACCTCCTTTGGCCGCCATTCCTTCCAGTTCTCTGCTGCCAATGACTGGAACGAACTGCAAAAATCTCTGAAGCTGGAGACACTTATCTCCCTCACTATCTTTAAGCATCAGTTGTCAGAGCAGCTTACCGATCACTGCACCTGTACACAGCCCATCTGTAATTAGCCCACCCAACTACCGCATCCCCATATTGTTATTTACATTGTTATTTATTTTGCTCATTTTCACCCCAGTATCTCTATTTGCACATACTCTTCTGCACATCTATCACTCCAGTGTTAATACTAAATTATAATTATTTTGCACTATGGCCTATTTATTGCCTTACCTCCATAACTTACTACATTTGCACACACTTTATATAGATTTTCTATTGTGTTATTGACTGTACGTTTTGTTTATTCCATATGTAACTCTGTGTTGTTGTTGTTTTTTCCGCACTGCTTTGCTTTATCTTGGCCAGAACTTGTTCTCAACTGGCTTACCTGGTTAAATTACATTTTACATTTTAGTCATTTAGCAGACGCTCTTATCCAGAGCGACTTACAGTTAGTGAATACATATATATTTTTTATACTGGCCCCCCGTGGGAATCGAACCCACAACCCTGGCGTTGCAAACGCCATGCTCTATCAACTGAGCTACATCCCTGCTGGCCATTCCCTCCCCTACCCTGGACGACGCTGGGCCAATTGTGCGCCGCCCATGAGTCTCCCGGTCGCGGCCGGCTGCGACAGAGCCTGGATTCGAACCAGGATCTCTAGTGGCACAGTTAGCACTGCGATGCAGTGCCTTAGACCACTGCGCCACTCAGGAGACATAAAGGTGAAATCAAAAAAATAAAAAAATAAAAAATGTTATTTTCAAAATTCTTCAGGCTCTGTCAAATTGGTTATTGATCATTGCTAGACAACCATTGTTTTTGGTCTTGCCATTGATTTTCAAGCATATTTAAGTCAAAATTGTAACCCGGCCACTCAGGAACATTCACTGTCTTCTTGGTAAGCAACTCCAGTGTAGATTTGGCCTTGTGTTTTAGGTTATTCATCTCCCAGTGTCTGGTGGAAAGCAGACTGAACCAGGTTATCCTAGGATTTTGACTGTGCTTGGCTCCATTCCGTTTATTTTTTATCCTGAAAAACTTCCCAATCCATAAAGATTACAAGCATACCCATAACATAATGCAGCCACCACTATGCTTGAAAACATTTTATTGGATTTGCCCCAAATCAGAACAAAAAGTTAAATTGCTTTGCCACATTTTTTGCTGTATTACATGTTGCAAACAAGATGCATGTTTTGGAACATTTTATTCTGTACAGGCTTCCTTCTTTTCACTCTGTCAATTGGGTTCGTATTATGGAGTAACTACAATGTTATTGATCCATCCTCAGTTTTCTCCTATCACAGCCATTACACTAACTGTTTTAAAGACACCATTGGCCTCATGGTGAAATCCCTGAGCAGTTTTCTTCCTCTCCAGCAACTGAGTTAGGAAGGACGCCTGTATCTTTGTAGTGACTGGGTGTATTGATAATAACGTCACAATACTCAAAGGGATATTCAATATCTGCTTTAAAAACTATCCATCTACCAATAGGTGCCCTTCTTTGTGAGGCATTAGAAAACATCCCTGGTCTTTGTGGTTAAATCTGTGTTTGAAATTCATGCTCGACTGAGGAACCTTACAGATAATTGTATGTGTGGGGTACAGAGATGAAGTAGTCATTACAAAATCATGTTAAACACTATTATTGCACACAGAGTCCATGTGGGTTGTTAAGCAAATGTTTACTCCTGAACTTATTTAGGCTTGTAAAACAAAGGGGTTGAATACATTTCAGCATTTCATTTTTAATTAATTTGTAAACATTTCTAAAAACATAATTCCACTTTGACGTGATGGGGTATTGTGTGAGGGCCAGTGACCAACAATCTCAATGGAATCCATTTTAAATTCAGGCTTTAACACAACAAAAATGTGGGAAAGGTCAAGGGGTGTGAATACTTTCTGAAGGTACTGTATGTCAAAGTGTGTCAAATATGTAAGTTAAACACTGCGACTGCGTGATGTTCCGGAGACATCCTAACGACGAATTTACATTCGCAGGGCATCACCTGTGAAATCTCATGTGAAGAATATCCACGTGAAACTACATGATTTCACATGTGAAATATCACGTAAAATAACATTTGATATGTGCAAAACATGTCACAATTTCACATGAAATCATGTGATTTTTCCACATGTGAAATCATGTGGTTTTTCCGTAAGGGTATAAGCTAATGCAATCGGCTTCATATATCTAAATTGAATACAGCACCATCAGCTTTTCACTCATGACTCCATCTATTCCTAGTGGCTTTGAATAACATTTATACAGTGGGGAAAAAAAGTATTTAGTCAGCCACCAATTGTGCAAGTTCTCCCACTTAAAAAGATGAGAGAGGCCTGTAATTTTCATCATAGGTACACGTCAACTATGACAGACAAAATGAGGAAAAAAAATCCAGAAAATCACATTGTAGGATTTTTAATGAATTTATTTGCAAATTAAGGTGGAAAATAAGTATTTGGTCAATAACAAAAGTTTCTCAATACTTTGTTATATACCCTTTGTTGGCAATGACACAGGTCAAACGTTTTCTGTAAGTCTTCACAAGGTTTTCACACACTGTTGCTGGTATTTTGGCCCATTCCTCCATGCAGATCTCCTCTAGAGCAGTGATGTTTTGGGGCTGTCGCTGGGCAACACGGACTTTCAACTCCCTCCAAAGATTTTCTATGGGGTTGAGATCTGGAGACTGGCTAGGCCACTCCAGGACCTTGAAATGCTTCTTACGAAGCCACTCCTTCGTTGCCCGGGCGGTGTGTTTGGGATCATTGTCATGCTGAAAGACCCAGCCACGTTTCATCTTCAATGCCCTTGCTGATGGAAGGAGGTTTTCACTCAAAATCTCACGATACATGGCCCCATTCATTCTTTCCTTTACACGGATCAGTTGTCCTGGTCCCTTTGCAGAAAAACAGCCCCAAAGTATGATGTTTCCACCCCCATGCTTCACAGTAGGTATGGTGTTCTTTGGATGCAACTCAGCATTCTTTGTCCTCCAAACACGACGAGTTGAGTTTTTACCAAAAAGTTCTATTTTGGTTTCATCTGACCATATGACATTCTCCCAATCCTCTTCTGGATCATCCAAATGCACTCTAGCAAACTTCAGACGGGCCTGGACATGTACTGGCTTAAGCAGGGGGACACGTCTTGCACTGCAGGATTTGAGTCCCTGGCGGCGTAGTGTGTTACTGATGGTAGGCTTTGTTACTTTGGTCCCAGCTCTCTGCAGGTCATTCACTAGGTCCCCCTGTGTGGTTCTGGGATTTTTGCTCACCGTTCTTGTGATCATTTTGACCCCACGGGGTGAGATCTTGCGTGGAGCCCCAGATCGAGGGAGATTATCAGTGGTCTTGTATGTCTTCCATTTCCTAATAATTGCTCCTACAGTTGATTTCTTCAAACCAAGCTGCTTACCTATTGCAGATTCAGTCTTCCCAGCCTGGTGCAGGTCTACAATTTTGTTTCTGGTGTCCTTTGACAGCTCTTTGGTCTTGGCCATAGTGCAGTTTGGAGTGTGACTGTTTGAGGTTGTGGACAGGTGTCTTTTATACTGATAACAAGTTCAAACAGGTGCCATTAATACAGGTAACGAGTGGAGGACAGAGGAGCCTCTTAAAGAAGAAGTTACAGGTCTGTGAGAGCCAGAAATCTTGCTTGTTTGTAGGTGACCAAATACTTATTTTCCACCATAATTTGCAAATAAATTCATTAAAAATCCTACAATGTGATTTTCAGGATTATTTTTTCTCAATTTGTCTGTCATTGTTGACGTGTACCTATGATGAAACTTACAGGCCTCTCTCATCTTTTTAAGTGGGAGAACTTGCACAATTGGTGGCTGACTAAATACTTTTTTCCCCCACTGTATATGAACGTGTCCAGAAGTCCCTAAAATAGACTACCTCTAGATAAGAGCAAACCTACGTCCCAAATGGTAACCTATTCCCTACACGCACTGGTTAAAAGTAGTGCACTATATAGGGCATAGGGTGCTATTTAGGACACGAGACAACTGAAGTAAATTATAGAGAGAGAGTTACTAATACCGTTATGGCCCCTGACAAAACTACCATGTTTCACTTGATGATGCCTTACTTGTGTCTAAGCATTGTAAGAAGTGAATCATCAGATAGATGCATGTGTGCATGCCTGAGTGTGTGTTAGTTGTCCATCACAGAAATCTGATTAATTTGATTGTTTTGGGGTTGCATCATGTGAATGTTAAGGTTGGGACTGTTAGTCATGACTCATGTTGCATACAAGGGTATGTGTGTGTGTGTCCCTGACTGGGGCCTGTGTTATAGAGACAGTAGATCTCACCTGCTGTAAGAGAGAGGAGAGCAACTGTAGCCTCTGCTGTAGTTCCATCCCATTCTGTCCCTCCTGACAGACAGACACACATGGACGGACAGGTGGACGGACAGAAAGACACAGGAGAAAGGGAGAAGGGGAAGGAGAGATAGAGAGAAACAGGTGAAAGACAGATGTGGGACATGGATGTCACAGAAAAATATGGATTAGAGAAGAGGTGAGCGAAGAGGGAGAGGTTAAGGATGAGTAGAAGGTACAGACAGAAGAAAGGGAGGGAAAATAAAGGAGTGACCGAGAGAAACAAGATAAAGGAGTAAGAAACAGAGAGTTTAAGATAAGAGTAAAGATAACTCAGGGTAGCCCCCTGCCGTGTTTAGGTGAGGACACAGACAGGACAGACAGGTTGTGGATGGTAGGCTAAAGCCATAGAGATGTACTAAAGAGCTCATCTCCTATCTTTTCCATGCTAAAACAGGCTTTGGGCCAAGCATCTCTATCCAAGTATCCATATCCCTAGATTTGGCCCTCTTTCCAACTCTATGGCTAAAGCTAAACATGAAATAAAGACTTCCTGTTCCGCCTCGCTCTGCTCACCTGTCCACCACACAGCACCCCCTCCTGGATAGATGGGGTAATTGCAGGCGAGGAGGGTGTGGATCCTGCCTTTTCTTTTCTGTCTTCCACTTGTTCCCCCTTTTTTGCGGTCTCTCCGTCCACCTCTTTTCTCTGTCGTCTCTTACTTTGCCTGTTCTTCTCCACTGTCTTATTTTCCCTGTCATCTACTTTCACTTCCAAACTCTTCCCTCCTCTCTCCAACCTCCTCTCCTTCTCTCTCTCCTCCTCTCTCAATGTCGGACTTTCCATTAGTCTCTCTCTCTTTTTCAGTTCCGGCCCGTTCACTGACTCCATTGTCTCTCTCTTTGTCCTATCCCTACTTTTACTGCTCTGTCTCTCACTCTGTCTCTGCCGATCTCGCTCTCTCTCATTCTGCCTCAGCTTCTCTTTCGGTCTGTCACTTTCTCGGTCTCTGTCTCTCCTTCCGGGGGGACTTTTGATTGTCTCGTCTTCGGACGAGCTCACTACTTCCTTGCTGTTGGCTCGTCCAACCAGCTGGCCCAGTTTGGAGTAGAGCTCCTGCTCCAGTGTGTCTCCAGAGCCGGGCCCAGAGCTGCTGGGGGACAGGGGGCCAGGGGCAGGGGCCATGCGGTTAGCGGAGCTGGGGGCCGCAGAGTTAGGGGCCACAGTGTCCTGGTTCTCGGGCTCGGGGGTCATGACCTGAGAGGAGTTCTCGGGCATGGGCTCCACATCAGGCGCTGGCATCTCCTCACTCATGCCACTTTTTAGCAGGGCGTTCAGCAGGAAACTGTTCTCCTACGGGTGGAGATCGAGAGAGAGAGAGAGAGAGAGAGAGAGAGAGAGAGAGAGAGAGAGAGAGAGAGAGAGAGAGAGAGAGAGAGAGAGAGAGAGAGAGAGAGAGAGACAGAAAGAGACAGAAAGAGACAGAAAGAGAGAGCAATAGGGAGAGACCTTAAAGCTTATTTCTTTCAATATGAAAAAACATTGTCCTTTCCTGCCACCTAGTGGTGTAGTAATGTTTCACAATCGTCTTATGAGGGTTGACCAATGACTTCACACCTTTTTTCAGACATTTATAACAACTAGAATGAGGTGGAGTAAAGATGATTAAAACATCTCTGTACCTCAATCTATTACTGTCAATGAGAAATTAGAAGAGATTGGTGTAGCTGCTACACGCTCCATATCTTTATTTTTTTGTCAATTAGCAGAAACTGTCAGCCAGAGAGATTTACAGTCAGTGCATTCAACTAAGGTAGATAAGACAACCACATATCACAGTCATTGCAAGTAAAACCTTCCTCAAGGCTTTGAGTGATGTCCTCCCACCTGTGCAGATGGTGAATAAAGGGGCTGTGTGTGGTTCCCCGCCAGCTCCCTCTTGCTCTTCCTGCGTCTCCGTGACCTCCTGACATGGTTGCTTTGCCTGCTGTCCCCTGTCACCTTGGGGTTAAAGTTCACATCCAGCGCCTCCGGATGGAGCGAGTACGAAGGGAGGTTCTGGTGTTGATGCTGATGCTGATGATGGTGGTACTGAGCTTGTTGGGGATGAAGATGCTGGTCCGGGTTAGGGCCTGTCTTCTTCATTAAGTTCTGGAGGGGTTTGCGGGGGCGGGTGGAGGGTACCGAGGAGGACTCTGAGTCAGAGTTGAGGGTCTCTGTGTTGGTGTACTGGCCCGAGGAGGGCGAGGTGACCGGGAGGTGGACCGGGGTGTACGTCCACTCAGGGTCGTGCTGGGAGTCCGTGTAGTACGTCTCGTCTGAGAGTTTCCGTTGGAACTGGCGCAGCGCGGCCCCCCAGCCCCCCTTGTCGTCCTCCTGGTCGGACTCGGAGCCCATCTCGTCGTAGGCCGAGACTACGCCAGACTCTTTCTCCAGGACGCTGAACACTAACGACTTTCTCTTGGTCAGTAGGCTGGGACGGGAGTGCTGAGAGCTCTGCAGAGCGATCCAGTTACCGTCAGGGCTCTGCAGCACCGAGGACGCACCTGTACATACAAGCACAGATAAACATATCCAGAGCTTTACGTATGTGACAAACACAGCATTCTTCCTGTGAATGTAACGGTATGGAATTGTCTTGTTGCATGTAACATATTTGACTGTACAAATGACAGACATGACTGTACTGACATGTCTTTGCATGTAATGTGTGACAATATGGACATATCTCTCTGGGTTGAGTGTAGAGTGTTGTGTGTGACAATACGGATGATTTCGCTATGGACGTCTCTAATGTGTGTGTGTGACTGTATGAGGGATCTATGTTTCAGTCTGTGTCTTACTGGAGTTGTCCAGGCGGTCCACACTCTTCCAGCTGGGCAGTGAGGAGGCCCTTGCAGTGTCCTTAAGAGAGGCGTAGTCTTGTACCCCTCCACCTCCCCCTGCCCCCACTAGTGCCTCAGTGGTCTTCTCTGGAGAATCATCACTGGTCAGGGAGAACGCAGACCGCGACCTCTGTGCACACACACACACGCACACACACACGCACGCACACGCACACGCACACGCACACACACACACACACACACACACACACACACACACACACACGTAAATGATAGGCTACACAATTTAAAAACTACAAGCGCTGAAACGGTAACAAAGAATTACACAGAATGATGCATTCTGGGCCTACCAGCCAAGGGCAGCTTCAAATGTAACAGGCACAGTGGCAAAATTGCGTTCTGGGGAGCAATTTTCCCACGCTCCAGTTCCAGCCAAACATTTCAGGCTTAGGTACAAAAGATTAGCTTGGTTTGTTTGGGAGGCAATGTAGATACCACAGACCATGTGCTGGTATTCACTGATCCAACTGAAATTGAACTAGTTTCCCACGGGGGGCCAGTATGAAAATGTATGCACTCACTAACTGTAAGTCGCTCTGGATAAGAGCGTCTGCTAAATGACTAAAATGTAAATGTGATAGGGTGCCATTTGGTATGAACAACCAGTCTAATGGATGTGATTAATATATAGAGTCTGCAGGGGGCACCAGAGAACTACAATCTGGGTATCAGAGAACTACAATCTGGGTTTCAGAGAACTACAATCTGGATATCAGAGAACTACAATCTGGGTATCAGAGAAATACAAATATGAACAAAAACAGTGTATGAGTAACTAATCTCAACCAAATACTACTAAATCTCTACTTACAGACACGCATACACACTCACTCTGAGCTCATTCATAAGAGTGTGTGCGTGACTGTATGTGTATGTGCGCACCTGTGTTCGTGTGTGTGCCTGTATGTATGTGTGTGTGTGTGTTTGCAGAGCGTTAATAAAGGGAACTCATCCCTCTGTGAGCCAGGGAGTTGAGGAGAATCTCTGTATATTTCTGCAGGACTTTGATCATGGTTGAGTGTAACAGACAGACTGGGACAGGAGAAGGGCTGGGAACATAGCCATGATTCCACTGCTGTGCCTGCCTCACACACACGGGACCAGGTCCCCTCTGACTACCCCTGTGAAACACTGCTAGGTGTGTGTGTGTGTGGAGGTTTACCTGGAAAGCTACTGTATAAGTCACAGGTACAAACTGGTTACACAACCCTCAGTGGAGAAGCATTCATGGGAAAATCTGCCAGCACCATTAAAGTAATTACATTTGGTCTTCGCCAGACCTCAACCCCGTCTGTCCCCATATCTCATCACATAGGGCAAATAATTGATCCTGTCCCATATGCCCTGACCAGGGAAAAACTCTGGGTCCTAGTTATACCCCAAAACTCCAAGCCCTACCTACAGACTATATTTAGTTTTTCCTGGGTCAGGTCAAATGGTCAGGACAAAGGGTAGTGTAGTGTAGTATAGTGGAGCTTAAGCCTGTCGCATGGTTCCCGCTCAAAACAGTTCATGCACATATTATGACAAAATGTGGTTCAGTTTTTGTTAGTTTTATTGTTCAGGAGTTTTTTGGGGGGGATGTTCGAGCACACAACATTTCTTCTTGAGGTAAGTCGAAGTTCAGTAGCCGAAGTACACGCCCCTTTGTCGGTGATTGGTCAACAGAACTACTCCTAGTATGAGTGGGAACTATGGATGGGATTCTTCAATTAAATGTTGTCATTCAACGAGAGACAACTAGTTTTCATGCAAAAAAAATAACTTGACAAATACTGCCCCAAACATCTTAGTTAGATGTCAAATTGCACGACTAAGACCACCTCGGCAAAAACATTTAATTACAGATTTCTTGATTTATCTTAGATTAATTCTGACTATTTTGAGGAAGTGTACAGTGGCTTGCGAAAGTATTCACCCCCATGGCCTTTTTCCTATTTTGTTGCCTTACAACCTGGAATTAAAATTGATTTTTGGGGGGTTTGTATCATTTGATTTATACAACATGCAAATGAGTATTGGAACAAAAAATGTAAATATTATTGTATTGTCTGTGTAACAGGGTTGGTTATGTTTCCACAGAAATATGTATTCACTATGAAGACGCAAAATATTTGTTATTGTGAAACAAACAAGAAATAAGACAAAACTTGAGTGTGCATAACTGTTCACCCCCCCAAAGTCAATACTTTGTAGAGCCACCTTTTGTAGCAATTACAGCTGCAAGTCTAATATAATAATAATATGCCATTTAGCAGACGCTTTTATCCAAAGCGACTTAGTCATGTGTGCATACATGTCTCTTGGGGTATGTCTCTATAAGCTTGACACATCTAGCCACTGGGATTTTTACCCATTCTTCAAGGCAAAACTGCTCCAGCTCCTTCAAGTTGGATGGGTTCCGCTGGTGTACAGCAATCTTTAAGTCTGAGCTTTGACTAGGCCATTCCAAGACATTTAAATGTTTCCCCTGCTGGAAGGTGAACCTCCGTCCCAGTCTCAAATCTCTGGAAGACTGAAACAGGTTTCCCTCAATAATTTCCCTGTGTTTAGTGCCATCCATCATTCCTTCAATTCTGACCAGTTTCCCAGTCCCTGCCGATGAAAAACATCCCCACAGCATGATGCTGTCACCACCATGCTTCACTGTGGGGATGGTGTTCTCGGGGTGATGAGAGGTGTTGGGTTTGTGCCAGAAATAGCGTTTTCCTTGATGGCCAAAAAGCTCAATTTTAGTCTCATCTGACCAGAGTACCTTCTTCCATATGTTTGGGGAGTCTCCCACATGCCTTTTGGTGAACACCAAAAGTGTTTGCTTATTTTTTTCTTTAAGCAATGGCTTTTTTAAAGTGGTCCTATGGACAGACACTCCAATCTCCGCTGTGGAGCTTTGCAGGTCCTTCAGGGTTATCTTTGGTCTCTTTGTTGCCTCTCTGATTAATGCCCTCCTTGCCTGGTCCGTGGGTTTTGGTGGGCGCCCCTCTCTTGGCAGGTTTGTTGTGGTGCCATATTATTTAAATGTCTTAATAATGGATTTAATGGTGCTCAGTGGGATGTTCAAAGTTTCTGATATTTTTTTATAACTCAACCCTGATCTGTACTTCTCCACAACTTTGTCCCTGACCTGTTTGGAGAGCTCCTTGGTCTTCATGGTGCCGCTTGCTTGGTGGTGCCCCTTGCTTAGTGGTGTTGCAGACTCTGGGGCCTTTCAGAACAGGTGTATATACGCTGAGATCATCTGACAGATCATGTGACACTTAGATTGCACACAGGTGGACTTTATTTAACAAATTATGTGACTTCTGAAGGTAATTGGTTTCACCCGATCTTATTTAGGGGCTTCATAGCAAAGGGGATGAATACACATTTCCGTTATTTTTTTGGGGGGGGGTTTTGAAACAAGTTATTTTTTTCATTTCACTTCACCAATTTGGACTATTTTGTGTATGTCCATTACATGAAATCCAAATAAAAATCCATTTAAGTTACAGGTTGTAATGCAACAAAATAGGAAAAACGCCAAGAGGGATGAATACTTTTGCCAAGGCTATGGCGTCTCAAGAGGGACAAACAGTAATATTGGCAGTAATATTTGTTTTTCAAGCAAATGTCTTTTAATTAACGGAGTATGCGAGGCATAGATGTTTGCTACGCCTAGCCGAGTTTTCCTAGAAGCAAACCGAACCTAGTATGCGGACGCCTTTACTGTACAGTACTGTAGTGTAGTGTATTGCAGTGCAGTGCAGTGTAGTGTAGTGTAACGTAGCATAGCATAGTGTAACATAGTGTAACATAGCGTAGTGCATGGTAGAGTATTGCATGGTAGCGTAGTGTAGTGTAGCTTATCTTAGTGCATGGTAGCGTAGGGTATTGTAGTATAGTGTAGAGTAGTGAAGTATAGCGTACTGTAGGGTAGTGTAGTGTAGTGAGGGCTTCCTAACCAGACTGACCCAGAGGGAATAGGAGCTCTTGAGGTGGGCCCGGTTGGCCTGGGCCAGGATGCTGTGAGGGGGCAGGCTGGGGGAGGACATCTCACTGTCCTGGGGCTGGCCCTGGCTCTGGGGCCAAACAAAGTCATACTCTGTCTGCATCTCTGAACGCTTCCTCCTCTGGATGATCTGGGAGAGAGAAGGAGAGAAGAGGAGATGAAACGAGACGAGAGGAGAGGAGCGAGAGCGAGAGCTTAATGTTAGATGTGACCAAAAACTCCACACCAAACTCCAAACTTACTTTTTGTACGATGGTTGTGGCAAGTTCCTCTATAAGTTCCTCTTTGTGGTCCTGCAGGTAGCGTGCCTCATTCTGCTTCTCCTGCAACACAGAGACATCAAAGCCTGGTCAGAACTACAGCAAAACCCTTATCCCAAAAGCTCCAAATCAAAAGAGACATGGTGAGAGACAGAGAGACTTATTTTTAACTGTTATTGTTGTCATTATCTCATGTCGCTTTAGCAACAGTGGCCTTGTCATTCATGCTAATAAAGCTTATCTGAATCTGAGAGAGAGAAAGAAAGAAAGAAAGAAAGAAAGAAAGAAAGAAAGAAAGAAAGAAAGAAAGAAAGAAAGAAAGAAAGAAAGAAAGAAAGAAAGAAAGAAAGAAAGAAAGAAAGAAAGAAAGAAAGAAAGAAAGAAAGAAAGAAAGAAAGAAAGAAAGAAAGAAAGAAAGAAAGAAAGA
The DNA here is from genome assembly GCF_964263955.1 of Coregonus lavaretus. Taxonomy (NCBI): domain Eukaryota; kingdom Metazoa; phylum Chordata; class Actinopteri; order Salmoniformes; family Salmonidae; genus Coregonus; species Coregonus lavaretus. Next base: position 19,892,892 of record NC_139989.1, read on the forward strand.
AAGAAAGAAAGAAAGAAAGAAAGAAAGAAAGAAAGAAAGAAAGAAAGAAAGAAAGAAAGAAAGAATGAAACAGACACACACACACACAGCAGGACTATTGTCTCACCAAGCTGTCAGTAAACTCCTCTGCCTTGGCGATGGCTTCCTCTATGGCCTCCTCAGCAACACGCAGGGCAACAGTGAGGGTCTCTGCCATGCTGTGTCCTGCGAACACACACACACACACACACACACACACACGTTTACTTGCAGCCCTTTCAGGAGCAGTCATTATCTAAATAGCAGATTTAATTACAGATATATTAGACAAACAAAACATTACTAGTGCAGAGCAAAGTGGTTTATTTGCGAACTAATGTCAGTGCTGTGGTGGAGTGCTGCTGTGATTCACAAGTGGCCGACTGGGAGGGACTCAGACCTCTGGAACAAGAAGACCACGCAGTGTGTAGTTCTACACCCCCATACTATAATGCTGTGTCATGCTGTGGGTATATGTAATGTGCTAGCCTGATGAAACAGATATACCTGCTACAAATTACCATTTTTAATTTGTTGGTTTCCATGGTTGTGTGCCAAATGGCACCCCATTCCTTATGTAGTGCACTACTTTTGACCAGGACGCCACCTATATGGGGTTGTGTACCTTCACTCTGCCTGTAGAAGGTGGAGTCACTGCCACACACGCTGCCATCGTTGTCATTGCTTCCGTCGTGAACACTGCTTTCTGCGGGGGACACAGAGACACAATAACAACATACCTAACATATAGAGACTCTTTTCTCCGAAGCGAATTACAGTAGTGCATGCATATATCATGTACAATGGCGCCAGAGGAGATGGCTGCCATTTTACGGGCTCCTAACCAATTGTGCTATTTTGTGTGTTTTTTCGCATTATTTGTAACTTATTTTGTACATAATGATTCTGCCACTGTCTATTATGACCGAAAAGAGCTTCTGGATATCAGAACAGCGATTACTCACCTCGAACTGGACAAATATTTTTTCTTTAACGAGTCGGACGCGAAGGATTTACTCCAGATACCCGACCAGGCCCAAATCCCCGTCATTCGCATGAAGAGAAGGGGACGCAGGTCCGGGTGCCTTGTGAGAATTTGTCGGTGAGTGGGTAACCCGCCTCTACCATCCGTCCTATTGGCCAACGTGCAATCATTGGAGAATAAACAGGATGAGCTCCGTTCAAGACTACCCTATCATTAAAAACTGTAATATCTTATGTTTCACCGAGTCGTGGCTGAACGACGACATGGATAATATACAGTTGGCTGGTTTTTCTATGCATCGGCAAGACAGAACAGCTGCCTCCGGTAAGACAAGGAGTGGCGGTCTGTGTCTATTTGTCAATAACAGCTGGTGCACGAAATCTAATATTAAGGAAGTCTCAAGGTTTTGCTCGCCTGAGGTAGAGTATCTCATGATAAGCTGTAGACCACACTATTTACCAAGAGAGTTTTCATCTATATTTTTCGTAGCTGTCTATTTACCACCACAAACCGATGCTGGCACTAAGACCGCACGCAACGAGCTGTATAAAGCCATAAGCAAACAAGAAAATGCTCATCCAGATGCGGCGCTCCTAGTGGCCAGGGACTTTAATGCAGGGAAATTTAAATCCGATTTACCTAATTTCTACTAGCATGTTACGTGTGCAACCTGAGGAAAAAAAACTCTAGACCACCTTTACTACCACACACAGAGACGCGTACAAAGCTCTCCCTCGCCCTCCATTTGGCAAATCTGACTATAATTCTATCCTCCTGATTACTGCTTACAAGCTAAAACTAAAGCAGGAAGTACCAGTGTCTCGCTCAATACGGAAGTGGTCAGATGACGCAGATGCTAAGCTACAGGACTGTTTTGCTAGCACAGACTGGAATTTGTTCCGGGACTCATCCGATGGCATTGAGGAGTATACCACATCAGTCACCGGCTTCATCAATAAGTGCATCGATGACGTTGTCCCCACAGTGACCGTACGTACATATCCCAACCAAAAGCCATGGATTACAGGCAACATCCGCACTGTAACACCTACATGTTTCAAGCAGACCACCATAGTCCCTGTGGCCAAGAACACCAACGTAACCTGCCTAAATGTCTACCGACCCGTAGCACTCACGTCTGTAGCCATGAAGTGCTTTGAAAGGCTGGTCATGACTCACATCAACACCATTATCCCAGACACCCTAGACCCACTCCAATTTGCATACCGCCCCAACAGATCCACAGATGACGCAATCTCTATTGCACTCCACACTGCCCTTTCCCACCTTGACAAAAGGAACACCTACGTGAGAATGCTGTTCATTGACTACAGCTCAGCGTTCAACACCATAGTGCCCTCAAGGCTCATCACTAAGCTAAGGACCCTGGGACTAAACACCTCCCTCTGCAACTGGATCCTGGACTTCCTGACGGGCCGCCCCCAGGTGGTAAGGGTAGGCAACAACACATTTGCCATGCTGATCCTCAACACGGGGTCCTCTCAGAGGTGTGTGCTTAGTCCCCTCCTGTACTCCCTGTTCACCCATGACCGCGTGGCCAGGCACGACTCTAACACCATCATTAAGTTTGCCGACGACACAACAGTGGTAGGCCTGATCCCCAACAACGATGAGACAGCCTATTGGGAGGCTGGAAGTGTGTTCCCAGGACAACAACCTCTCCCTAAACGTGATCAAGACAAAGGAGATGATTGTGGACTACAGGAAAAGGAGGACTGAGAACGCCACCATTCTCATCGACGGGGCTGTAGTGGAGCAGGTTGAGAGCTTCAAGTTCCTTGGTGTCCACATCACCAACAAACTATCATTGTCCAAACACACCAAGACAGTCGTGAAGAGGGCACGACAACGCTGCTGCTACTCGCTGTTTATTATCTATTATCTATGCATAGTCACTTTACCCCTACCTACATGTACATATTACCTAAATTACCTCGACTAACCTGTAACCCCACACATTGACCCCCTTTATATAGCCTCGTTATTGTTATTTTATTGTTGTGCTTTTATATTTTACTTTAGCTTATTTAGTCAATATTTTTTCTTAACTCTTATTTTTCTTAAAACTGCATTGTTGGTTAAGGGCTTGTAAGTAAGCATTTCACGGTAAGGTATACACCTGTTGAATTTGGCACATGTGACAAATACAATTGTATTTGATTTAATCATCATATGGGTGGCCCCAGCTCGGGAATCGAACCCACGATCCTTACATTGCAAGGGCCATGCTCTACCAACCATGCCACACAGGACCACCAGAGGAGAGCTTGGAGGTCAGCTACGGTTGTGCTGGGAGGAAACTTGGCTCACACTGAGAGAGCCTCACCTCACCCTCATCAGCAGAGGAGAGCAATGATATGAGACAGGAGCAGAGAGCAGAGAACCTATGGCACTGCTCCAATTCATTTTAACACATCCGTGAACCCATTTTTTTCAGATGTGTGTGTTTGCCTGTCTAGTGTCGTCTCTTCATAAACCACACCGCTTTAGCGCAGAGGGCCATTTGGTGGCAGATACAGTGGGGGAAAAAAGTATTTAGTCAGCCACCAATTGTGCAAGTTCTCCCACTTAAAAAGATGAGAGGGGCCTGTAATTTTCATCATAGGTACACGTCAACTATGACAGACAAAATGAGATTTTTTTCTCTCCAGAAAATCACATTGTAGGATTTTTAATGAATTTATTTGCAAATTATGGTGGAAAATAAGTATTTGGTCAATAACAAAAGTTTCTCAATACTTTGTTATATACCCTTTGTTGGCAATGACACAGGTCAAACGTTTTCTGTAAGTCTTCACAAGGTTTTCACACACTGTTGCTGGTATTTTGGCCCATTCCTCCATGCAGATCTCCTCTAGAGCAGTGATGTTTTGGGGCTGTCGCTGGGCAACACGGACTTTCAACTCCCTCCAAAGATTTTCTATGGGGTTGAGATCTGGAGACTGGCTAGGCCACTCCAGGACCTTGAAATGCTTCTTACGAAGCCACTCCTTCGTTGCCCGGGCGGTGTGTTTGGGATCATTGTCATGCTGAAAGACCCAGCCACGTTTCATCTTCAATGCCCTTGCTGATGAAGGAGGTTTTCACTCAAAATCTCACGATACATGGCCCCATTCATTCTTTCCTTTACACGGATCAGTCGTCCTGGTCCCTTTGACGAAAAACAGCCCCAAAGCATGATGTTTCCACCCCCATGCTTCACAGTAGGTATGGTGTTCTTTGGATGAAACTCAGCATTCTTTGTCCTCCAAACACGACGAGTTGAGTTTTTACCAAAAAGTTCTATTTTGGTTTCATCTGACCATATGACATTCTCCCAATCCTCTTCTGGATCATCCAAATGCACTCTAGCAAACTTCAGACGGGCCTGGACATGTGTACCTATGATGGAAATTACAGGCCTCTCTCATCTTTTTAAGTGGGAGAACTTGCACAATTGGTGGCTGACTAAATACTTTTTTTCCCCACTGTATGTATCCCATAGGGCCATCTGTTTTCTCCAGGAGGTCTTTCATCGACTCTGTACTTCCTCTTACGGGACAAATCAACTTCCTCCGATTAGCAGCTTAGAGCCACAGCTCTGGGAATAACACTGGTGTCACAGCTGAAGTTATCATCCTGCCATAGCCTGTGCCCCTGAAGGACTGAACTGTGTGTGTGTGTGTGTGCGCGTGTGTGTGTCGGGGGGTGGGGGGGGGTGGGGGGCTGGGGTTGTGACACAAAGCACTCAGAATTCGCGGCAGGTCACTAGGAATCCTGTTTGTGTGCAGTGAAGCTGAAACTGCAGTGACATTTGGAGCTAGGCAAACAGTCAGTACTAGACTTGCTTGTGTTGGTCTGTCTGTAGTGGGACTCTGCTTGGTCAGGTACATGACAGGTTGTCTTGTGTTTTAACAGTTTTAGTCCCCTCCTGGCTTGGAGGGAGTGGTCAGTGGGAATGGACTTTCAGTTCTTCTTTGATCAAGACAAGAACTCCCAATGACGTCATCTGTATTAGTGATGCACGGTTGACTCATAACCCGCAGTCCGCGCGGTTGTATCCGCGGGGCGGACGGGTTTAGGGCCATTAAATATTGAGTGTATAATTATTGTGCTATTTATACAGTGCATTCGGAAAGTATTCAGACCCTTCCTTTTTCCACATTTTGTTACGTTACAGCCTTATTCTAAAATGGATTAAATGATTTTTTCCCCTCATCAATCTACACATAATACCCCATAATGGCAAAGCGAAACAGGTTTTTAGAAAACTTTGCAAATGTCTTAAAAATAAAAAACAGAAATACCTTATTTACATAAGTATTCAGACCCTTTGCTATTAGACTCGAAATGTAGCTTAGGTGCATCCTGTTTCCATTGATCATCCTTGAGATGTTTCTACAACTTGATTGGAGTCCACCTGTGGTAAATTCAATTGATTGGACATGATTTGGAAAGGCACACACCTGTCTATATAAGGTCCCACAGTTGACAGTGCATGTCAGAGCAAAAATCAAGCCATGAGGTCGAAGAAATTGTCCGTAGAGCTCCGAGACAGAATTGTGTCGAGGCAAAGATCTGTGGAAGGGTACCAACATTTTTTATTACATTTACATTTTAGTCATTTAGCAGACGCTCTTATCCAGAGCGACTTACAGGAGCAATTAGGGTTAAGTGCCTTGCTTAAGGGCACATCGACAGATTTTTCACCTAGTCGGCTCGGGGATTAGAACCAGCGACCTTTCGGTTACTGGCACAACGCTCTTACCCACTAAGCTACCTGCCGCCCTTTATGGAAGAAGTTTGGAACCACCAAGACTCTTCCTAGAGCTGGCCGCCCGGCCAAACTGAGCAATCGGGGGAGAAGGGCCTTGGTCAGGAAGGTGACCAAGAACCCGATGGTCACTCTGACAGAGATCCAGAGTTCCTCTGTAGAGATGGGAAAACCTTCCAGAAGGAAAACCATTTCTGCAGCACTCCACCAATCAGGCCTTTATGGTAGAGTGGCCAGACGGAAGCCACTCCTCAGTAAAAGGCACATGACAGCCCGCTTGGAGTTTGGCAAAAGGCACCTAAAGGACTCTCAGACCATGAGAAACAAGATTCTCTGGTCTGATGAAACCAAGATCGAACTCTTTGGCCTGAAGGCCAAGCATCACGACTGGAGGAAACCTGGCACCATCCCTACGGTGAAGCATGGTGGTGGCAGCATCATGCTGTGGGGATGTTTTTCAGCGGCAGGGACTGGGAGACTAGTCAGGATCAAGGGAAAGATCAGCAGAGCAAAGTACAGAGAGATCCTTGATGAAAACCTGCTTCAGTGCGCTCAGGACCTCAGACTGTGGCAAGGTTCACCTTCCAACAGGACAACGACCCTAAGCACACAGCCAAGAAAACGCAGGAGTGGCTTCAGGACAAGTCTCTGAATGTCCTTGAGTGGCCCAGCCAGAGCCCGGACTAAAACCCGATCGAACATCTCTGGAGAGACCTGAAAATAGCTGTGCAGCGACGCTCCCCATCCAACCTGTCAGAGCTTGAGAGGATCTGCAGCGAAGAACGGGAGAAACTCCCCAAATACAGGTGTGCCAAGCTTGTAGCTTCATACCAAAGAAGACTTGAGGCTGTAATCGCTGCCAAAGGTGCTTCAACAAAGTACTGAGTAAAGGGCCTGAATACTTATGTTAATGTGATATTTCAGTTTTTTCATTAAAAAAAAAAGGTGCAAACATTTCTAAAAATCTGCTTTTGCTTTGTCATTATGGGGTATTGTGTGTAGATTGATGAGTGAAACAAAAACAATTTAATCGATTTTAGAATAAGGCTATAACGTAACAAAATGTGGAAATAGTCAAGGGGTCTGAATCCTTTCCGAATGCACTGTATATGAAGGGCCTACATGGATCGACTTTCACAGTGAATGCTTTTGTTTATACGTTTTGTGCAAATGAATTGAACATCGCCAAATGCATAATTAAAAATATATTGTGCCTCTGGAATAACGGACATTCTGGGGTAATAAATACATAACCAACGTTCTCTAGTAATACTAGTCCAGCGCGAATAGGGCTATTGCCTTAATAATAACTCCTGCAGTAATATTATACGCCAAATGTAGGCAAAATTTGGGAACAGTAGTGGAGAAATATGATTTATTTATTTCTGCATCTTGAGAGAATGCAATGCTCAGTTAGCTGACCCGTGCATCACTAATCTGTGTCCTCCCTACCATCCTCTTCCTATCCGGTTCCTCCTCCCCTTCCTGTCATCTTTTTACCATTCCACCACTACTCTCTGGAGTTTGTTTGTCCATTTGATGGCTTGTTTTATCCTTCTGATAATAAGTGAGAATCGTGGCCCCACAACTCCACTACAGCACATGGTTTAAGTCAGCTCCCTGACCGCTTCAGGTCAGCTTCATTAAATGCCACTCCAGGGCCTCTTTCTCTCCTCTGTGCTTAGGGTGTGTGTGTGTGTTTGTGTTTATGTGTGTGTGTGTGTGTGTGTGTGTGTGTGTGTGTGTTTGCCGGTGTAGAGTAGTCTCTTCATAAACCAGAGAGCCATTTGGTGGCAGATATGTATCCCATAGGGCCATCTGTTTTCTCCAGGAGGTCTTTCATCGACTCTGTACTTCCTCTCACGGGACAAATCAACTTCCTCCAATTAGCAGCTTAGAGCCACAGCTCTGGGAATAACACTGGTGTCACAGCTGAAGTTATCATCCTGCCATAGCCTGTGCCCCTGAAGGACTGAACTGTGTGCGTGTGTGTGTGTGTGTAGGGGCTGGGGCTATAACGGCTGTAGCCGTGACACGAAGCACTCGGAGCCGAGCACTGGGAGTCGCGGCAGGCCACTAAACATCCTCTGAGTGCCTGTGTGCAGTGAGGCTGAAATTGCAGTGATATTTGGAGCTAGGCAAACAGACAGTACTAGACTTGCTTGTGTTGGTCTGTCTGTCTGCCTCTAGTGGGACTCTGCTTGGTCAGGCACAGGACAGGTTGTCTTGTGTTTTAACAGTTTTAGTCCCCTCCTGGCTTGGAGGGAGTGGACAGTGGGAATGGTCAGTCTTTCAGTTCTTCTTTGATCAAGACAAGAACTCCCAACGATGTCATCTGTATCCACATCACTGTCCTCCCTACCTCCCTCTTCCTCTTCGGTTCCTCCTCCTCTTCCTGTCATCTTTCGACCATCCCACCACTACTCTCTGGAGTTTGTTTGTCCATTTGATGGATTTTTTTATCCTTCCGATAATAAGTGAGAATCGTGTCACCACAACTCCACAGCGCATGGTTTAAGTCCACTTTCCGACCGCTTCTCGACCGCTTCAGGTCAGCTTAATTAAATGCCACTCCAAGACCTCTCTCTCTCTCCTCTGCTCGAGATGCAGGGTGTATGTGTGTGTTTGTATCTGTGTGTGCCACGGGAGGTTGGTGGCACCTTAATTGGGGAGGACGGGCTCGTGGTAATGGCTGGAGCGGAATCAGTGGAATGGTAGCAAATATATCAAACACATGGTTTGCATTTGTTTGATGCCATTCCATTTGCTCTGTTCCAACCATTATTATGAGCCATCCTCCCCTCAGCAGCCTCCACTGGTGTGTGCGTGTGGTGTGTGTGTGTGGCTGCCTGCACATTTGACTTAAAGGAGAGAGACTGCCAACAACAACATACAGTATATTACCCAGCACAAATAAAGCCTATAATCATGTATTTAGTAGTACAGGGATATACGATGGCACTGCCGAGATAACCAAGTCCTACACTCTTAGAAAAAAGGGTTCCAAAAGGGTTCTTTGAGGAGGGATAGGTTTCTACAACAAATTGGCCAGTTTTACCTAGTGTTGATTTTGCAGTGTTGACTTAGGAGTTAAAAGTGGTGTAAAAGAACCCCCATGTTCGTGTTAATAACCAGAGTTGAGTGTGATCGTGTCATTTTTACTCTCTGTGGAGTAAAACACTCAAAACGACGCCCATCATTATAATATTTCCCAGCATGCTCTATTGCAGGTTGATTTTCAGAATTGTTTGTTTCAATGTCTGTGTTTTTGCATGTACATTGATTGGTTGATTAATCTTATGCTACATAAAGATACATAACATACATTTTTATAAACTAATCCAATCTGTTAGTAGTAGTACATATTGTACCCGTTACTGAGATGGTTTTCCTAGTTTAGGTAGTCCAATTAATCAATCTTCCCCACCCTGGCAGTCATTCTGCAGGATGTGGGTGATGAAAAGTTCAAATAGTTGGATATCCTCACTCTGGCAATAGGAATTTCACTTAACTTTGGAAGCCAGCATAATGTGAAATGCAGACCTGATGTGGCCTGAAAACCAGGAGTTTCCTAACACACTGTGTTAGGGTATGACTCTCAAAGAAGGGCCTTATGATATACGTAATGTATTGTCATAAAGAGTTTAATTTTAAATGCTAATAAGGCTGGTGGAACTGTTTATAGAAGGTTCTAGGAAGAACCCTTCAAAGATAAAAGGGTTCTTGGTAGAACCATTCATAGAGAGTTCTAGGTAGAACCATTTACAGGGGGTTCTATGAAGAGGGTTCTAGGTAGAACCCTCTGCAAATGGTTCAACCTAGCACCAAAAAGGGTTCCCCTATGGGGACAAACCAAAAAACCCTACATGGTTCTACTAATGAAGGAAATGAAGCATGCGGGGGGACGACAATAATGCCCTGCAAACAAACATGATCACAAGATGGAGGCCGTGTGACATCCTGTTTACTGGTCTTTTACGTGGGCACAGTAATGCTTCTCTGATTGTTTCTTTCTTTATTTTCTGTCTCCACGCTCACTTTCCATCTCCTTTTCTCTATTTATCTCAATCTCTCTCACACACACACGTCTCTCTCTTTTTCTTCTCGCTATTTCTATATCTCCCATTCTCCTTCACACACGCGCGGACATGCATGCATGCAGTGCTGATGAATGTGTGTGCTTTGCTGAGGATGTGAGAACTATTGAATTCCTGAGTAACAGTCTCATTGTTGCAGGTGACCCGGTCTGTCATCTATCACAGCAACAACATGTCCACCTCCCGACGCCTCACCGTCCAGGCAGACAGACAGGGGATGACAGACAGGCAGACGGAACAGGTCTGTGTGAAACCCACAAATGTACACATGACAAACACATGAATGATGCCATTCTACTGCATTGCTATTGTCATGACCCTCTCCTGTCAACCCCTACAAGCCTTCACACTGAGCAGAGCCCCTCCCCCTCCCCACCTCTACTGGGCGTGTTTTCCTCAAACCAGGAAGCTCATGTCATCTCATGTCTAGGGCCCTGTGTTTTGGTTAATCATGTTAGATTACCTGGATTTGAACCTTTATTTAAAGCTTTTTCATCAAACTGTCACCTTTTCTTTTTATGTCAGATGGTCCAGCACCATCTTCAGACAATTGCTTTCATTTTTGGTCTAATTCTCATTTCTGGAAAAGGGTTAAAATAAAGGTTGAAATACAGGTAATGTGACATGATTAACCAAAACACAGGGCCCTACTCATGTCAAATGATCATATAGAGATGGAGAGAGATAACTATCTCCTTTGTGTTCCTCCCTGTTCCCGTTTCATTTCCTCTCACTGACCACGGTCTCACCTTTTCCCCACTCACGGCTTGGCAGAGGAATCACTCGATATCACCATGACAACAATGCAGACGACAGCACCGGTTTGTGTGTGTGTGTTTGTGTGAGTGAGAGAGAGAGAAAGAGCACTTAAAGCTGAAGTTCCTCCAGCAGCAGGAGGAAGGGCAGTACAGACGGCTTTCAATTACATCAGAGCATCTGGCACCACAAACGCACACAGAGAGAGAGAGAGAGAAAGAGAAATGCACAGACTGGGAGTACACCTGACTGCTCCATTTGCTGCATGTTGTAGTGTAACATACTGGCCACCAGGGGCACTGCAGCTCATCAGACATTACAGCAGCCATTAGGGGTTGAGATGAGAGGGGCATGGTGGATTTCTGTTCTGTTCTCAAACTATTCAATTTTTTCTGACACTGACAACACCTCTGCCATATACGATGTGCGTGTGTGTGTGACTGTGTGTGTGTGTGTGTGTGACAGAGAGGTGTGTGTGAGTGTGTGTTGTCCTTAAACCTCCTAAAACATCTGATGGATGGTTAGTGACAGATCAATATGTCTCTCTCACACTCACACACACACACACACACACACACACCCTTTTGCCCAAGAAAGCGAAGGTAACCTGCCTAAATGACTACCACCCCGTAGCACTCACATCGGTAGCCTTGAAGTGCTTTGAAAGGCTGGTCATGGCTCACATCAACACCATCATCCCGGAAACCCTAGACCCACTCCAATTCGTATACCGCCCCAACAGATCCACAGATGACGCCATCTCAATCGCACTCCACACTGCCCTTTCCCACCTGGACAAAAGAAACACCTATGTGAGAATGCTATTCATCACTAAGCTAAGGACCCTGGGACTAAACACCTCCCTCTGCAACTGGATCCTGGACTTCCTGACGGGCCACCCCCAGGTGGTAAGGGTAGGCAACAACACATCTGCCACACTGATCCTCAACACGGGGGCCCCCTCAGGGGTGCGTGCTTAGTCCCATCCTGTCCCAAAATATCATGGTCCAAACACACCAAGACAGTTGTGAAGAGGGCACGACAACACCTTTTCCCCCTCAGGAGACTGAAAAGATTTGTCATGGGTCCCCAGATCCTCAAAAAGTTCTACAGCTGTAACATCGAGAGCGTCAAACCGGTTGCATCACCGCCTGGTATGGCAACTGCTCGGCAGCCAACCGTAAGGCGCTACAGAGTGTAGTGCGTTCAGCCCATTACATCAATGGGGCCAAGTTTCCTGCCATCCAGGACCTATATACTAGGCAGTGTCAGAGGAAGGCCCAAAAAATTGTCAAAGACTCCAGTCACCCAAGTCATAGACTGTTCTCTCTGCTACTGCACAGCAAGCAGTACCGGAGCGCCAAGCCTAGGTCCAAAAGGCTCCTTAACAGCTTCTACCCCCAAGCCATAAGACTGCTGAACAATTAATCAAATGGCCAGATGGACTATTTACATTGACCCCCCCCCCCATCCTTTGTTTTTACACTGCTGCTACTCGCTGTTTATTATCTATGCATAGTCACTTTACCCCTACCTAAATTTACAAATTACCTCGACTAACCTGTACCACCGCACATTGACTCGGTACCGGTACCCCCTGTATATAGCCTCGTTATCAGGGGCGGTGTGTTCATTAGGGCGATATGGGCGACGCACTGCCAAACGGGAAAAGGAAGGGATTTTTTTTCTAATCAATTATATCACGGCAACAGTAGTTATCAGTGTTCTAATCTAGACGTCTGATCTGCCACTAAATGTCCAATCAGGCTAATGGCCCCGCCCCTTTTGGGGCAATTTCAGTCAGGTTGAAAATCGCCCCAGAAGTCTCTCATAGACTCTCATGTAAAATCTTTTTTTTTCAAATATCAGAGCTTTCAATACAATCTCTATGGGTTCCGGGAGGGCTTGCACTTACGCGCTTTCGTCATACGTAACATAACCATGAACGTAACTAAGAAAAGAGCGGGTAGCAGCGTCAATCAATTCACGTACTACTGTCAAGATGGCTAGCGTTCAGTGCAACTCGATTGTCTCTTTGAAAGAAGTTCCTTTTTGTCGGCGAACAAATCAAGATAAATTGGCAACGAAACAATTAGGACCTCCCAGACCAAATTTAATAATTCAACAGGTTTCTACTAAAGGGGGAAAGTCCTACAAAAATTGGTACGAACGAAAAACCTGGCTAGCAGGCTGCGATGTAGCTAATGCAGTCTTCTGCTACCCCTGCTTACTCTTTCACCCTGAAGGCGGCACGGCAGACAGCACCGCTTGGACAGCGACTGGTGTAACGGACATGCACCATCTTTCAGAAAAGATTAAGAAACATGAGCTGTCAAAGACCCACATGGATAGCTGTTTGAGATTGTCTGCTTTGGGGAAGTGAACATTGCCACTCAACTGGATGAGGGATACAGGCTAGCTGTCCGCCGCCACAACGATGAGGTTAGCAAGAACCGCCACATCCTCAGCCGGCTAATCCAGTGTGTGAAGTTTTGCGGAGTGTTTGAGTTAGCTTTGCGAGGCAAAGATGAAACTGAGGGCTCCACCAACCCTGGTATTTTTCTTGGACTTGTCAACTTTGTGGCACAATTAGATGAGGTGTTTTATGGAAATATATATTGTTTATGCAGTGTTGAGGAATGTGAAAGAACACCCTTGATTATTTTTACTGTGATAACTTATTTTGCTTTTGTAAGCCAACACTTTTGAGATCAGTCAATAAATGCTTCTGGTATTGACTTATATGCTGCCCCTGTCTTCATGTTGTTGCTGGACATATCTTTTTTAAAATGTGTGTAGGTCACCTAAATCATCAGAAAAATTGCCCCCCCTGAGAATTTTTTCAGGAGCCGCCACTGCTCGTTATTGTTATTTTATTGTGTTACTTTTTAGATATTTTTTTACTTTAGATTATTTAGTAAATATTTTCTTAACTCTATTTCTTGAACTGCATTGTTGGTTAAGGGCTTGTAAGTAAGCATTTCACGGTAAGGTCTACACCTGTTATATTTGGGGCATGTGACAAATAAAATTTGATTTGAATATGACACACAATCTCCCTTTTCTACAACCCCCCCACACAAACACACATCACTCGCCCTATCACATGATCTCTTTTGTACACAAACACCCTCTTCATCCACCACTGTCCAGCCACTGGATACAGTATAGATGGTACTAATCCCTGAAGTTGGAGGGGGTAATCCTTGTGTAATATTAGCAGACAGCTTGTGTTAAGGCTGCTGCTCAGCAAGCCTAATGGGGGAGAGAGGAGAGTGGCCATGCTGCTCGGGCCGAGTGGGGTGGTGGTGATGGACCCGCTGCTGGTGCTGCTGGCTAGTAATCCCCTCCGTCGCCCTGGCCACTTTGTCCTCTGAGTGATTAGTTCCTGCTGTGGGAACAGTGGAGACACGTTTTATCTGCCCTCATCCTCTCTTCATCCAAATGCCATTGTTCCCCCCCATCAGCCTGACCTGTTAGAGTGTGTGGAGTTAGGGAGTATTACTGTTGTATAGCACACTGGGTTAAAGGGGCAATCTGCGCTTCAAACAACAACAGCGGAGGAATGGGGCTTTTATAGGTTTTTATAAGTTCTTCAAGAATTAATGGCTCTATATCAAAGTTCAAAAATGGATATACCAATCCCAGATTGCCCCTTTAAAGGGATGAGTTGATTGAACCGAGAGGTACATCTTCCTGACTTCGAACGCTGATGTGGAACAGGCTGGTATTGTCAAAAGTATCCGACATGGCCATTAGGCCTACTGTTAGCGGTAATACCAATTATGGCAGGAATAGGGCCACTGTATTTTCTTAGCCAGTCTACCGGAACAGCAACTAGTCATGGCAGTTATATCACCGTTTGAAGCATTAGGAGTTTCAAAGCTGTTGTGTTGACTGGTGACTGTGTTCACCTGACTGGTAGTGGCTGTTGTTCCAATTAGCTCCACTGTCTGTCTGTGTGTCCACCTGACAGGTGGCTGTTGGTCCAATCAGTTTCATCTGTCTGTGTGTGTGTCCACATGACTGGGGGCTGTTGGTCCAATCAACTCCACTCTCTGTCTGTGTGTCCACGTGACTGCTGGCTGGCTATTGGTCCAATCAGCTCCACTGTCTGTGTGTCCCCATAGAGTCCAAAAGGCCCTCCTGTCCTAATCTGTCTTTCCAGCTGTCCCTCTAAGATCTCCTCTCCTCTCCTCTCCTCCCCTCTCCTCTCCTCTCCTCTCCTCCCCTCCCCTTCCCTCTCTCCTCCTCTCCTCCCACTGCCACTCTTACATCACACAAGGAGTTAATAGGATTAGCTGCTAGCTGCCGCTGGGCTCCCATTTCAGATGAGCTGAACAGATTATACAGCTTCAGAGTTAGAAACACACACTACTGCATCACACCGAATGACTGACTAGCTGGCTGATGGAATGACGGACGAACGGGGAGAAGTGGGGGCTGTGCGTGTGTGTTTGAGACAAGGGGTGATAACATGGAGTTCTCTTCTATACAAAGAATGCATGAGTTACGGCTTTATTTTGCTCGTTTGTGTGTGCGTGCGTGCATATGTGTGAGTGCGTTGTGTGTGTGACATTGCGTGCGTTTGTCCCTGAGAATGTCCTCCTCACCATTCTGAATGTGCTCCCCCCCTCCCCCTCCTCCTCCTCGTATACCAGATTGAAAGGGAAGAGAATGTCAATATGTACCCATAATGGGTCAAGGCCATGGGGCTGCAGAAATACACGATAAAGACGTTTTGTATTCTTCTGAAAGCTTGGTGAGCAACCCAAATGGCACCCTATTCCCTATATAGTGCACTATCTTTGACCAGAGTCCATCAGGGGTCAATTCCATTTAAATTCCAGTCAATTCAAGATGTACACTGAAATTCTAATTCCAATTCCAATTATCCTCAATGAGGAACATTTGTAATTGTAATTTGGTTTACTTTGTTAAAAAAATGTGTTGTTGTAATTTTACCCAACTTCTCCCACTTAAAAAGATGAGAGAGGCCTGTAATGTTCATCATAGGTACACGTCAACGATGACAGACAAAATGAGAAAAAAAAATCCAGAAAATCACATTGTAGGATTTTTAATGAATTTATTTGCAAATTATGGTGGAAAATAAGTATTTGGTCAATAACAAAAGTTTCTCAATACTTTGTTATATACCCTTTGTTGGCAATGACACAGGTCAAACATTTTCTGTAAGTCTTCACAAGGTTTTCACACACTGTTGCTGGTATTTTGGCCCATTCCTCCATGCAGATCTCCTCTAGAGCAGTGATGTTTTGGGGCTGTCGCTGGGCAACACGGACTTTCAACTCCCTCCAAAGATTTTCTATGGGGTTGAGATCTGGAGACTGGCTAGGCCACTCCAGGACCTTGAAATGCTTCTTACGAAGCCACTCCTTCGTTGCCCGGGCGGTGTGTTTGGGATCATTGTCATGCTGAAAGACCCAGCCACGTTTCATCTTCAATGCCCTTGCTGATGGAAGGAGGTTTTCACTCAAAATCTCACGATACATGGCCCCATTCATTCTTTCCTTTACACGGATCAGTCGTCCTGGTCCCTTTGCAGAAAAACAGCCCCAAAGCATGATGTTTCCACCCCCATGCTTCACAGTAGGTATGGTGTTCTTTGGATGCAACTCAGCATTCTTTGTCCTCCAAACATGACAAGTTGAGTTTTTACCAAAAAGTTATATTTTGGTTTCATCTGACTATATGACATTCTCCCAATCCTCTTCTGGATCATCCAAATGCACTCTAGCAAACTTCAGACGGGCCTGGACATGTACTGGCTTAAGCAGGGGGACACATCTGGCACTGCAGGATTTAAGTCCCTGGCGGCGTAGTGTGTTACTGATGGTAGGCTTTGTTACTTTGGTCCCAGCTCTCTGCAGGTCATTCACTAGGTCCCCCGTGTGGTTCTGGGATTTTTGCTCACCGTTCTTGTGATCATTTTGACCCCACGGGGTGAGATCTTGCGTGGAGCCCCAGATCGAGGGAGATTATCAGTGGTCTTGTATGTCTTCCATTTCCTAATAATTGCTCCCACAGTTGATTTCTTCAAACCAAGCTGCTTACCTATTGCAGATTCAGTCTTCCCAGCCTGGTGCAGGTCTACAATTTTGTTTCTGGTGTCCTTTGACAGCTCTTTGGTCTTGGCCATAGTGGAGTTTGGAGTTTGACTGTTTGAGGTTGTGGACAGGTGTATTTTATACTGATAACAAGTTCAAACAGGTGCCATTAATACAGGTAACGAGTGGAGGACAGAGGAGCCTCTTAAAGAAGAAGTTACAGGTCTGTGAGAGCCAGAAATCTTGCTTGTTTGTAGGTGACCAAATACTTATTTTCCACCATAATTTGCAAATAAATTAATTAAAAATCCTACAATGTGATTTTCTGGATTTCTTTTTCTCAATTTTTCTGTCATAGTTGACGTGTACCTATGATGAACATTACAGGCCTCTCTCATCTTTTTAAGTGGGAGAACTTGCACAATTGGTGGCTGACTAAATACTTTTTTTCCCCACTGTACATACAGTGAGGGAAAAAAGTATTTGATCCCCTGCTGATTTTGTACGTTTGCCCACTGACAAAGACATGATCAGTCTATAATTGTTATGGTAGGTTTATTTGAACAGTGAGAGACAGAATAACAACAACAAAAATCCAGAAAAACACATGTCAAAAATGTTATAAATTGATTTGCATTTTAATGAGGGAAATAAGTATTTGACCCCTCTGCAAAACATGAGTTCGTACTTGGTGGCAAAACCCTTGTTGGCAATCACAGAGGTCAGACGTTTCTTGTAGTTGGCCACCAGGTTTGCACACATCTCAGGAGGGATTTTGTTCCACTCCTCTTTGCAGATCCAAGTCATTAAGGTTTCGAGGCAGACGTTTGGCAACTCGAAGCTTCAGCTCCCTCCACAGATTTTCTATGGGATTAAGGTCTGGAGACTGGCTAGGCCACTCCAGGACCTTAATGTGCTTCTTCTTGAGTCACTCCTTTGTTGCCTTGGCCGTGTGTTTTGTGTCATTGTCATGCTGGAATACCCATCCACGACCCATTTGCAATGCCCTGGCTGAGAGAAGGAGGTTCTCACACAAGATTTGACGGTACATGGCCCCGTCCATCGTCCCTTTGATGCGGTGAAGTTGTCCTGTCCCCTTAGCAGAAAAACACCCCCAAAGCATAATGTTTCCACCTCCATGTTTGACGGTGGGGATGGTGTTCTTGTGGTCATAGGCAGCATTCCTCCTCCTCCAAACACGGCGAGTTGAGTTGATGCCAAAGAGCTCCATTTTGGTCTCATCTGACCACAACACTTTCACCCAGTTCTCCTCTGAATCATTCAGATGTTCATTGGCAAACTTCAGACGGCCCTGTATATGTGCTTTCTTGAGCAGGGGGACCTTGCGGGCGCTGCAGGATTTCAGTCCTTCACGGCGTAGTGTGTTACCAATTGTTTCCTTGGTGACTATGGTCCCAGCTGCCTTGAGATCATTGACAAGATCCTCCCATGTAGTTCTGGGCTGATTCCTTACCGTTCTCATGATCATTGCAAGTCCACGAGGTGAGATCTTGCATGGAGCCCCAGGCCGAGGGAGATTGACAGTCTACAATCTTGTCCCTGACATCCTTGGAGAGCTCTTTGGTCTTGGCCATGGTGGAGAGTTTGGAATCTGATTGATTGCTTCTGTGGACAGGTGTCTTTTATACAGGTAACAAGCTGAGATTAGGAGCACTCCCTTTAAGAGTGTGCTCCTAATCTCAGCTCGTTACCTGTATAAAAGACACCTGGGAGCCAGAAATCTTTCTGATTGAGAGGGGGTCAAATACTTATTTCCCTCATTAAAATGCAAATCAATTTATAACATTTTTGACATGCGTTTTTCTGGATTTTTTTGTTGTTATTCTGTCTCTCACTGTTCAAATAAACCTACCATTAAAATTATAGACTGATCATTTCTTTGACAGTGGGCAAACGTACAAAATCAGCAGGGGATCAAATACTTTTTTCCCTCACTGTATATATACACACTACCAGTCAAAAGTTTGGACACACCTACTCATTCAAGGGTTTTTCTTTATTTTGACTATTTTCTACATTGTAGAATAATCATGAAGACATCAAAACTATGAAATAACACATATGGAATCATGTAGTAACCAACAAAGTGTTAAACAAATCAAAATATATTTTATATTTGAGATTCTTCAAATAGCCACCCTTTGCCTTGATGACAGCTTTGCACACTCTCGGCATTCTCTCAGCCAGCTTCACCTGGAATGCTTTTCCAACGATCTTGAAGGAGTTCCCACATATGCTGAGCACTTGTTGGCTGCTTTTCCTTCACTCTGCCATCCGACTCATCCCAAACAATCTCAATTGGGTTGAGATAGGCGGATTGAGGAGGCCAGGTCATCTAATGCAGCACTCCATCACTCTTCTTCTTGGTAAAATAGCCCTTACACAGCCTGGAGGTTTGTTGGTTCATTGTCCTGTTGAAAAACAAATGATAGTCCCACTAAGCCCAAACCAGATGGGATGGCGTATCGCTGCAGAATGCTGTGGTAGCCATGCTGCTTAAGTGTGCCTTGAATTCTAAATAAATCACAGACAGTGTCACCAGCAAAGCACCCCCACACCATAACACCTCCTCCATGCTTTACGGTGGGAACTACACATGAGGAGATCATCCGTTCACCCACACCGCATCTCACAAAGACACAGCGGTTGGAACCACAAACTCCAGTTTGGACTCCAGACCAAAGGACACATTTCCACCGGTCTAATGTCCATTGCTTGTGTTTCTTGGCCCAAGCAGGTCTCTTCTTCTTATTGGTGTCCTTTAGTAGAGATTTCTTTGCAGCAATTCAACCATGAAGGCCTGATTCACACAGTCCCCTCTGAACAGTTGATGTTGAGATGTGTCTGTGACTTGAACTCTGTGAAGCATTTATTTAGGCTGCAATTTCTGAGGTGCAGTTAACTCTTACTTAACTTATCCTCTGCAGCAGAGGTAACTCTGGGTCTTCCATTCCTGTGGCGTTCCTCATGAGCCAGTTTCATCATAGCGCTTGATGGTTTTTGCGACTGCACTTGAAGAAACTTTCAAAGTTCTTGAAATGTTCCGTATTGACTGACCAACATTTCTTAAAGTATTGATGGACTGTCGTTTCTCTTTACTTATTTGAGCTGTTCTTGCCATAATATGGACTTGGTCTTTTACCAAATAGGGCTATCTTCTGTATACCCCCCCTACCTTGTCACAACACAACTGATTGGCTCAAACGCATTAAGAAGGTAAGAAATTCCACAGATTAACTTTTAAGAAAGCACACCTGTTAATTGAAATGCATTCCAGGTGACTCCCGAGTGGCGCAGTGTTCTAAGGCACTGCATCGCAGTGCTAGCTGCGCCACTAGAGATCCTGGTTCGAATCCAGGCTCTGTCGTAGCCGGCCGTGACCGGGAGACCCATGGGGCGGCGCATAATTGGCCCAGCGTCGTCTAGGGTAGGGGAGGGAATGACCGGCAAGGGATGTAGCTCAGTTCGTAGAGCATGATGTTTGCAACGCCAGGATTGTGGGTTCGATTCCCACGGGGTGTATGAAAAAAAAAGTTATGTATGCACTAACTGTAAGTCGCTCTGGATAAGAGCGTCTGCTAAATGACGTAAATGTAAATGTACCTCATATATGTGTGTGCGTTCGTTTGTTTGTGCATATATGTCCTAGAGTTCTGTGCTCTCTAGCCTCAGTGTGGCCTGAGGGTAGTGGTCAGACAGAGCTAGCACCACACAGTAAAAAGAAGCCACTCTACTTAATGCTATGTAGGTTTACACAAACAGCACAATGCTACGATAACATTCCCACAACAGCACGATAACCGAGCCGCATGCATGATCAAGTTTTACAGCACAAGCAAGATAGCCTTCATAGGGTAGTGTGGCACAATAAATGTTTATGTAGAACAATGTTATAGCACACAACCACGAGATAATGCTCCCAAATCGTTACTCTAACATCCATGACCATCCCACCGGGAAAAGACATCAGGTCTACATCCAGTCTTGATTGATATTTGATCGAGTTGTCAACAAACATTAATTCAGTGATGCAACGCTGATGGAACGTGATCATTTCGACAAGGTTCGGTGAAATGATGTGGAAACAATGTTGACAACGAATTGTGGTCCAATGGGGTGTGAGGTCAAACAAACAAAATGGCCGCATTCCAGGCTGACTACAATGCAGACGTCTGCCAGATCTCACTACGCCTGGCCCCATAATATGACTTAGCAATCTGATGCCCAACTGTGCAGTCGATGGCGTGGCACACAACCATTGGTTGACGCAATCAAATCAAATCAAATTGTATTTGTCACATGCGCCGACTACAACAGGTGTAGACCTTACAGTGAAATGCTTACTTACAAGCCCTTAACCAACAATTCAGTTTTAAGAAAAATAAGTGTTAAGAAAGTATTTACTAAAACTGAAGTAAAAAATTAAAAAAGAAAAAGAAAAATAACAATAATTAAAGAGCAACAATAAAATAACAGTAACGAGGCTATATACAGGTGGTACCGGTACAGAGTCAATGTGCAGGTTAGTCGAGGTAATTGAGGTAATATGTAGATAATAAACAGAGAGTAGCAGCAGCTTTAAAAATAGGGGGGGGGGGGGGGGGGGGGGGTCAATGCAAATAGTCCGGGTAGCCATTTGGTTAGCTATTCTAGAGTCTTATGGCTTGGGGGTAGAAGCTGTTAAGCAGCCTTTTGGATTTAGACTTGGCGTTCCGGTACTGCTTGCCGTGCGGTAGCAGAGAGAACAGCCTATGAATAGGGTGGCTGGAGTCTTTGGCAATTTTTGAGGCCTTCCTCTGACACCGCCTGGTATAGAGGTCCTGGATGGCAGGAAGTTTGGCCCCAGTCATTTACTGGGCTGTACGCACTACCCTCTGTAGTGACTTGCGGACGGAGGCCGAATAGTTGCCATACCAGGCGGTGATGCAACCAGTCAGAATGCTCTTGATGGTGCAGCTGTAGATCTTTTTGAGGATCTGAGGACCCATGCCAAATATTTTCAGTGTCCTGAAGGGGAATAGGTGTTGTCATGCCCTCTTCACGACTGTCTTGGTGTGTTTGGACCATGACAGTTCGCTGGTGATGTGGAGACCAAGGAACTAGAAGCTCTCAACCTGCTCCACTACAGCCCCGTCGATGAGAATGGTGGCGTGCTCGGCCCTCCTTTTCCTGTAGTCCACGATCATCTCCTTTGTCTCCCATCATTGTCGGTGATCAGGCCTACCACTGTTGGGTCGTCGGCAAACTTAATGATGATGTTGGAGTCGTGCTTGGCCATGCAGTCATGGGTGAACGGGGAGGACAGGAGGGGACTGAGCACGCACCCGAGGGGCCCCTGTGTTGAGGATCAGCGTGGCAGATGTGTTGTAACCTACCCTTACCACCTGGGGGCGGCCTGTCAGGAAGTCCAGGATCCAGTTGCAGAGGGAGGTGTTTAGTTCCAGGGTCCTTAGCTTAGTGATGAGCTTTGACAGCACTATGGTGTTGAACGCTGAGCTGTAGTCAATGAATAGCATTCTCATGTAGGTGTTCCTTTTGTCCAGGTGGGAAAGGGCAGTGTGGAGTGCAATAGAGATTGCGTCATCTGTGGATCTGTTGGGGCGGTATGCAAATTGGAGTGGGTCTAGCGTTTCTGTGATAATGGTGTTGATGTCAGCCATGACCAGCCTTTCAAAGCACTTCATGGTTACAGACGTGAGTGCTACGCGTCGGTAGTCATTTAGGCAGGTTACCTTGGTGTTCTTGGGCACAGGGACTATGGTGGTCTGCTTGAAACATGTTGGTATTACAGACTCGGTCAGGGACAGGTTGAAAATGTCAGTGAAGACACTTGCCAGTTGGTCAGCGCATGCTCGGAGTACATGTCCTGGTAATCCGTCTGGCCCTGCGACTTTGTGAATGTTGACATTCACGAAAAATACGAAAAATATAGATGAAAACTCTCTTGTTAAATAGTGTGGTCTACAGCTTATCATGAGATAATCTACCTCAGGCGAGCAAAACCTTGAGACTTCCTTAATATTAGATTTTGTGCACCAGCTGTTATGACAATTACACAACGGGTGGGTCTAATCCTGAATGCTGATTGGTTAAAACCGCATTCCAGCCGGTGTCTATTCCACAAGTTACCACCAGCTATATCTATGACGTTAAAATGCCTATTTACTCTGTTCCTTCTAACTGCGCAATCCACTGTCTCATCAACCCAGTCAGGCACTTTACAAACTTGATCTCCACTATAAAAAGCATCTAGACATTATCTCACATTTATTTTAGACTAACATTTAGTTTTTCAACAGCGGAGATTTGTATAAACCTTGCTGTCTGTCTCCGACATTTGCAACATTGTTTCAATATTCAAATTCGATCTCCTGCTGTCCCATAGTAATGAATGTGTCGGGAGTCGGGACGAGACAGAAAGGCAGGCAGTGTTTCTCAGCCGGTCTAAATCATGAATCAGCTGGCATTATTTTTTATGGATATATTTTTTTTTAAGTCTATTGAAAAAAGGTAAAACGAAATGCAGCTAATTTGCAGTCTTTCCAGCTTCAGTTTGAAGTGATTGTGTAACTGTAGCTGTGTTGTTGGCTAGCTCCTCTGAACAACAGTGTGCTGACGAGTGAGCACATTTTCTATGCCAGGCAAAATTGCGCCTCATTAGCTTATTGTTATGGATGTATCCAAATAAATGTCACTAGAAAACAGCTTAAACAAATGCAAATGCAGCTACTTTGCTGGCTGTTATTCTGGCTGAACTTTTTGACGTGACTGTAAGTTAGCCGTAGTTGGCTAGCTAGCAAGGGATAAGAAAGTTGCCAGCCAGTATGGCAATGGAACATTTAGAATGAAAGACTGGGTCGTCTATGATAAAGAACAAAAAGACTGAACGACTGGGTCACGTCCATAGATACAGAACAAAAAGAATGAATGACTGGGTCTCTAGCAACCCTAGATTTGTGTCAGGACTATATCTTGTGGAAGGATGAAATAGTACGAATAAATTAATACAAATAAAAAATTTTATGAAAATATGTCAATCATGATTTGAATATGTTGGTAACCCGTTGTATAAAAGTGATAATGCCCTAGAAGCCAGTGTTTGTTGGATATATTGGCACAGGTGTTGTTAGGCCCGAGACGAAGTCGAGGGCCGACAAACCGTGCCAATATATCCAACAAACACCAGCTTTGAGGACACAAATAAAATAAATAAATACAATTAAATAAATAATTAAATAAATTAAATAGACATAGACCGCCACCCCTTGTCTTACCGGAGGCAGCTGTTCTATCTTGCCGATGCACAGAAAACCCAGCCAGCTGTATGTTATCCATGTCGTCGTTCAGCCACGACTCGGTGAAACATAAGATATTACAGTTTTTAATGTCCCGTTGGTAGGATAGTCTTCATCGGAGCTCATCCAGTTTATTATCCAATGATTGCACGTTGGCTAATAGGACTGATGGTAGAGGGGGGTTACCCACTCGCTGTCGGATTCTTACAAGGCACCCCAACCTACAGTGGGGAAAAAAAGTATTTAGTCAGCCACCAATTGTGCAAGTTCTCCCACTTAAAAAGATGAGAGAGGCCTGTAATTTTCATCATAAGTACACGTCAACTATGACAGAAAAATTGAGAAAAAAAATTCCAGAAAATCACATTGTAGGATTTTTAATGAATTTATTTGCAAATTATGGTGGAAAATAAGTATTTGGTTACCTACAAACAAGCAAGATTTCTGGCTCTCACAGACCTGTAACTTCTTCTTTAAGAGGCTCCTCTGTCCTCCACGCGTTACCTGTATTAATGGCACCTGTTTGAACTTGTTATCAGTATAAAAGACACCTGTCCACAACCTCAAACAGTCACACTCCAAACTCCACTATGGCCAAGACCAAAGAGCTGTCAAAGGACACCAGAAACAAAATTGTAGACCTGCACCAGGCTGGGAAGACTGAATCTGCAATAGGTAAGCAGCTTGGTTTGAAGAAATCAACTGTGGGAGCAATTATTAGGAAATGGAAGACATACAAGACCACTGATAATCTCCCTCGATCTGGGGCTCCACGCAAGATCTCACCCCGTGGGGTCAAAATCATCACAGGAACGGTGAGCAAAAATCCCAGAACCACACGGGGGGACCTAGTGAATGACCTGCAGAGAGCTGGGACCAAAGCAACAAAGCCTACCATCAGTAACACACTACGCCGCCGGGGACTCAAATCCTGCAGTGCCAGACATGTCCCCCTGCTTAAGCCAGTACATGTCCAGGCCCGTCTGAAGTTTGCTAGAGTGCATTTGGATGATCCAGAAGAGGATTGGGAGAATGTCATATGGTCAGATGAAACCAAAATAGAACTTTTTGGTAAAAACTCAACTTGTCATGTTTGGAGGACAAAGAATGCTGAGTTGCATCCAAAGAACACCATACCTACTGTGAAGAATGGGGGTGGAAACATCATGCTTTGGGGCTGTTTTTCTGCAAAGGGACCAGGACGACTGATCCGTGTAAAGGAAAGAATGAATGGGGCCATGTATCATGAGATTTTGAGTGAAAACCTCCTTCCATCAGCAAGGGCATTGAAGATGAAACGTGGCTGGGTCTTTCAGCATGACAATGATCCCAAACACACCGCCCGGGCAACGAAGGAGTGGCTTCGTAAGAAGCATTTCAAGGTCCTGGAGTGGCCTAGCCAGTCTCCAGATCTCAACCCCATAGAAAATCTTTGGAGGGAGTTGAACGTCTGTGTTGCCCAGCGACAGCCCCAAAACATCACTGCTCTAGAGGAGATCTGCATGGAGGAATGGGCCAAAATACCAGCAACAGTGTGTGAAAACCTTGAAGACTTACAGAAAACGTTTGACCTGTGTCATTGCCAACAAAGGGTATATGACAAAGTATTGAGAAACTTTTGTTATTGACCAAATACTTATTTTCCACCATAATTTGCAAATAAATTCATTAAAAATCCTACAATGTGATTTTCTGGATTTCTTTTCCTCATTTTGTCTGTCATAGTTGACGAGTACCTATGATGAAAATTACAGGCCTCTCTCATCTTTTTAAGTGGGAGAACTTGCACAATTAGTGGCTGACTAAATACTTTTTTCCCCCACTGTACGTCCCCTATATCTCTGTAACTTCTTCATGCGAATGATGGGGATTTGGGCCTTGTCGGGTGTCTGAAGTAAATCCTTCGCGTCTGACTCGTTAAAGAAAAAATCTTTGTCCAGTACGAGGTGAGTAATCGCTGTTCTGATATCCAGAAGCACTTTTCGGTCATAAGAGACGGTGGCAGAAACATTACGTACAAAATAAGTTACAAATAACGCGAAAAAACACACACAATAGCACAATTGGTTAGGAGCCCGTAAAACGACAGCCATCTTCTCCGGCGCCATTCAGCAATGCAACGGCTACAATTTAGTCGGCCTGAAACACAACCAATGTCATGATATCAGTTGGTTCAGTGAGTCAGTGACAGTAGCCTACCAATACCATGAACTTGGTTGTCGCTCTCCTGCTTCCTGCTGCTCTCTGGTCTTAGAACATTAGTGACTCACACACAGCCCTGTCCTGAAATCGTTCTGTGTGTGAGTGTGTGTGAGTGTGTACGAAAGAGAGGTAATGTGTGTGTGTGTAAAAGAGAAAGCGTGGGCGTGTATATCTGTTAGCCAATGGTTCAGTTTCTCTCCATGTGATGTGTGACTGACAGAGTGTGGTTGTTTATGTGTGCGAGTGTACATTCGACGCGAGATCTTTTTTCCCCCTGTAGTTGAGTTACTAACTGAGATTCATTAATGAGGCATCATCGTCATAGCCAACAGAGAACACATGACATCCTAGGGCTGGACCATACAGTGTATGTCAGGCAGTCGTTGAGAAGTGGACATACAGAAGAGCGAGATCACATCAAAAACACAACATTAGAGACATGACACTGTCTACGTCCTAAATGACACCCTATTCCCTATTTAGTGCACTTTCTAGGGCCCTGGTCAAAAGTACTGCACTATATAGGAAAAAGGGTGCCATTTGGGATGCACACACTGTTCCGTACATGGAAGAGGCAAAAGAGAGAGAAATGACCTGTACCTGGTAGATCCGAGATGCCTCCTCTCTCCACTATGTGATTCCTGTAGAGCGTCTTCAGAACCTTGGCACTGCCGAACCTCTTGAAGCGGCTCTTGACGTTGTTATAGTACCATTCTAGAGACTGGGTCCTGAATATCCTGGAGAAGAGGAGAAAGAGGGAGAGAGAGAGAGAGATATAAGGGAGAGAGAGAGAGAGTCAGTCAGAGGTGAAATTAAACATGGCAAAGAGTAAAGAGGATGGAGAAAAAAAGCACAAAGGAACCAAGGAAAACTTCTTATCACGGCCGAGTCAAACTTTGACACGGCGTCAAGAAATCCATTTAAAAAACGCAGTGTTTAATTTGATGTCTTTGTATTACTGTGGCAGAGAGATAACTACAGTTTATCGCTTTCAGGCGACGCTGCGCGTTTCGTGGGAAACACTTTCCCTTGTGAACAGAAGAAGTCAGTGAGAGAGAGCTGGCTTCTGTCCTGTTCTCCGTCCATGGGCTGCGTCTCAAATAGCACCCTTTTTCCCTACATAGTGCAATAGGGAAACCCATAGGGCTCTGATCAAAAGTAGTGCACTATATAGGGAATAGGGTGCCATTTGACACACAGCCAGTCCATGGTGTTATGTCACGCAGTCAAATCAAGCAGTCAACAGGCCCATTCACAGCCCCTCTCCAGCACTTCTATGGGAATAATTGCCTTGTTAATCCGATGATCCAATGCCATTGGAGTATATTATGTGTGTGTTGTGTATGTCTCTGTGTGTATTGACTGTCTATTGAGGGTGTGTGTGTGTCTGTATATGCATGTGTGTGTATGTGTTGTGTGCGTGCATGTGTGTTTGTGTGTGTGATTGGATGCCAAATCCTTTTTCCCATGGCTTGGTGTGGATCTGGAGCTGGTGTGTGTTTGAAGGGCGCTAGCTGCTTGTCCAGACCAGACTGCTGTGGTCTGTGTGTTACGTAAGCAGTCATTTATTTATTTATTTGATTTACAAAACATGAGAAAAGCGCTCGCCTTGCGCCACTGTTGCATCGGATTGCGTGAATCTCTGCCAACTTTGTTTTTAATCTCTCCCAAACATTTTTTTACATTTTACATTTTTAGTCATTTAGCAGACGCTCTTATCCAGAGCGACTTACAGTTAGTGAGTGCATACATTATTATTATTATTTTTAAAAATAAAAAATCCATACTGGCCCCCCGTGGGAATCGAACCCACAACCCTGGCGTTGCAAACGCCATGCTCTACCAACTGAGCTACATCCCTGCCGGCCATTCCCTCCCCTACCCTGAGCGACGCTGGGCCAATTGTGCGCCGCCCCATGGGTCTCCCGGTCGGCTACGACAGATCTCTGGAGTGGAATCATTTGCATTGTGAACACTGGAAAGGCCAGTAACAGTACCTCCGCCCACCCTATTTCTTTTACACCAAACCCTTCTTACATACTGTTCACATAATGATGCACACACACACACAAACATATAGAGACGGGGGAAATGGGCACGCTGCTAATGGAGGATCCTGAGTGCCCCTGAAGGACCTTGGGTTTGTAGGCTTTCTTCCCTCCCTCTGTTCTCTGTGGATTTATCATCTATCCTCCTCTCCCGCCAAATGTGGCATTCTTCCTTAATTCACGCCCGGGGTCATCCATGTAACGGTAATGGCTGCCAAAAGCGAGCGAGAGCAGAGCGCCCAAATGAAAAGGCCTGGCTGTTTTTTTTATCTCTGGCTGCTTGCTTCTCACTGCCGCGGCACAGCCAAATGGGAAATAAATAAATAAATAAACTCAGAATAGCAATAGAAGAGAACCGTGGTTTCTGTGTGAACTCAGAAACTAAGAAAATATGTCTTAAAGTGACACAGAGGATGACCTGAAACCCCAGAAGTATATTGAACAACAGAAAATGGTCCCGTGTGGTGTTTGGTTTGGTGTTAGAGTTAAGCCACACAAAATCACATCAATCTTGTCTATATTGGAATCGAGCAGTATCCAGGCGGCTACAACGTAATTTCACCTCGTTAGTGAAATGTGAATGTGTAATTGTTCATTAAATGGGAGGTTAAGACCTCATTTGTCACGTCAATGTGGGATGACTTTGGACTAGACGGCCAGTGCTATCAGATCCATGTGCATGCATATTTTAGTTCTGCATCAGTGGGCTCAACGTGAAACCGAGCAGCCCTCCTCTCCCTATGCCTGTCACTCAAGACAGGTAGTGAAACAGATTGGTGAGAATGTACAGTTCAGGTCCGGCATCTGTTCCTTCTCTCCTTCTCCCTTAAAGGCTACTTAAACGTCAGGCTATCCACTACACTAACCCTCCCAAATTAAGTTGGCTCTACCGTTTTCGTGAGGAGTATTTTCGGAGAGGGAAGTGTTGTGATTTATGAAACATAACGTCTTGTGTGTTTATCTGATATGAGGAAGAATCAAAAGTGAGAATTTGGGAAAGTGAAGTGTATAAGGGGAGAGGAGGTTTCGGTCGGCAGCCCACTGCTGCAGTACAGCAGTTTCGTGCAAATCCATATTCCATAAGGTTAAGAAATTATGTATTAATTTGTGGATGTCCTTCATTCATTTTGTATGAAATGTTATGAATGACAATTTATATGATCTTACATATTGCAATTCATATGATATGTTACGAATTCCAATTTGTTGTTGCTAACGTTAGCTAGGTGTCTAGGTGGCTAACGTTAGCTAGGTTAAGGGCTAGGGGTTAAGGTTAGGGTTAAGGATAGGGTTAAGGTTAGGAGTTAGGTTAAAGGGTTAAGGTTAGGGGAAGGGTTGGCTAACATGCTAAGTAGTTGCAAAGTAGCTAAAAAGTAGTAAGTAGTTGCACAGTTGCTAATTAGCTAAAAGGCTAAAGTTGTCCATGATGAGATTCGAACACGCAACCTTTGGGTTGCTAGATGCTCGCATTAAATGCCCACCCATTCACCCTGACCAACCACCCTCCATTCGTTTTTGCCTTAAGTAACCTTCTGTCTTATATGTATAGGTCCCGTGTAGCTCAGTTGGTAGAGCATGGCGCTTGCAACGGCAGGGTTGTGGGTTCGATTCCCACGGGGGGCCAGTATGAAAAAAATAAATGTATGCACTCACTAACTGTAAGTGGCTCTGGATAAGAGTGTCTGCTAAATTACTAAACTATATTAAAATATATATATATAAACGTAACATATCATAGCTTTTCATTTACTATGTTACGTCTAGTCTATGAGACCAGGCTGGCCTTCCTCGCCTAGTTAGCTCTCTCTTCTCCGATCAATTTGCACATATAAATGCGATCTAAATAAAATATGTATGTGAAGTGCAGAAAAGAAGCCCCTCTGTGGTTCTGCCAAGCTCCCATTTCCCCTGGCAAAAGGAACTATTACCATAATTGACTTTCTGAGGCTTCTAATGAATCGGCGTGGTTTCTGTCAAGGGTGTGGTGCAGGGAGAGGGGAGACGAGGGTTGGGGGTGGGTAAAAACTGTGTTTCTTTAACATTTACATTTTAGTCATTTAGCAGATGCTCTTATCCAGTGGGACTTACAGGAGCAATTAGGGTTA
The DNA here is from genome assembly GCF_964263955.1 of Coregonus lavaretus. Lineage (NCBI taxonomy): Eukaryota > Metazoa > Chordata > Actinopteri > Salmoniformes > Salmonidae > Coregonus > Coregonus lavaretus. The sequence goes on from NC_139989.1 coordinate 19,923,264, forward strand.
AGTGCCTTGCTCAAGGGCACATCGACAGATTTTTCACCTAGTCGGCTCTGGGATTAGAACCAGCAACCTTTCGGTTACTGGCACAACGCTCTTAACCACTAAGCTACCTGCCGCCTTTAACATCAAAGATCAAATAGAATCTCCGCTCTGAACCCCTTACAGAAGATAAGGGGCCCGTGTAGCTCAGTTGGTAGAGCATGGCGTGTGCAACGCCAGGGTTGTGGGTTCGTTTCCCACGGGGGGCCAGTATGAAAAATGTATGCACTCACTAACTGTAAGTCGCTCTGGATAAGAGCGTCTGCTAAAATGACTAAAATAAAATAAAAAATAAGATCCCTCTATTTAATGAAAGAAAATAAGATGGTGGTGAAATAAAGCTGTTTTATGTTTAGTGTAGGGGTTTTGAAGTTTGAGGAGGACATCTTAATGAGTTTGCTGTGAAATGTTTGAAGGGTGTTTGTGGGATCACAACTCTCCCATTCCATGTAAGAATGTGTCAAAACATCACGGAAGGTTCAAGTTATGTGTCAAATTAAGTTTTGTTTCTTCCCATCTGCGGAAAATAAAGAAAGAAATACATAAAAAAATAGGAATTAGAAAACGTTTTCACTATTTTTGTGTGGGAAAATCTTACAAGAAATGTTACACAGACACACAAACGTATTTGCCATTGGGTGGAAATGTAATCCAATAAAACCAATTCCATTTCCAGCCACAAAAACATAAATTAGTCCAGACATAATTTTACTGTGATTTGAATCATAACCAGGCAGTTATAAGCACGGCACAACAGAAAAGGTGAAATGGTCAGCATCAGACTGTGTATTTCACTAGCAAAAGGGTATATGCAAATGTCTGATTTATATAAATCCTTATGTAATATTGTTTGACTCTAAATAAATATATCAGAGGTCAGGTCTGAGCCTGGGAGCAGCATCTATTCATATTAATAAAGTTAAGTGATGAGAATTGTAAAGGCTATTATTCAATAAAAAAATAATGCCCATATCATCCTCCCATCCGCTATAATCCCACCCTCCCTCTCTCTCTCTCTCTCTCTCTCTCTCTCTCTCTCTCTATTTTGTGTGTGTGTGTGTGTGCACGCGCGCATGTGTGTGTATTCGGAGACACAGACAAGAGGGGAGTCCATCACTAACCACTGATTATGAAGCAGTATGAGCTCACTCTGCATCTCCACTACATTAAAAAAAAAACTTTAAATGTAGTGGAGATGCAGAGAGAGCTCATACTGCTTCATAATAAAAACTGAGTCATTTAGCAGACACTCTTATATAGAGCGACTTCCAGGAGCAATTAGGGTTAAGTGCCTTGCTCAAGGGCACATCAACAGATTTTTCCACCTAGTCGGCTTGGGGACTCAAACCAGCGACCTTACGGTTACTGGCCCAACGCTCTTAACCACTAGGCTACCTGCCATCACTAGGCTACCTGTCTGAATGGAAACCACATAGACACTGACAGTCAATCGATAGCTCAACCTCATCTCTAAGAAAGGCATGCATGCTAAGCCATCACAAGCAGTGGCATGGCTTATTTTAAAGGCCATCACATTAGACCCAATCTAACACATTTCCAATGTTCTTGTGGCCCTCAATGTAAAGAAAGCGTTTCTGGCCACAGCCCTGTAGGAGGTCCGGATCGACAAAGTCCACCATGAGAAACACTGCAAACCCTAATCCCCAGAATAGGAATCCCACAACAGACCCAGACAGGGGATCAATACATCATACTTTCCCTGAGAAAGGGATACTATCTTGGGCCATCACAGGCATTGAAGTGGCCTGGCACTGCTGGTCCAGTATAAGAGGTGAACACTTGAGATATCCTTTAATCCAGCGAGCGTGTTCAGTGCAGAGCCCTAACAGGAGAGGCAGGTGAAGAGGTAGATGACAGCAGGCAGACTGAAACAGCACTGATCCCCTCTAGCAGCTGACCTCTGTGTGTGTGTGTGTGTATGTGTGTGTAAATGCGCATACGCACGCACACACGCACACACACACACATCCCCTGGCCGGTTTAGAGGGTCTAAGGTGTTCTTTCTTGCTCATTTAACTCACTTGTGTCTTAAAAAGTCTAAATATAGGAGCAGCACATCCTCACTTCTGCTCAGGCACCGCTAGGCAATTCTCTCACTCACCCGAACTCTCATCTTCTCTCTCTCTCCTTCCTTCCTTCCCTCCCTTCTCCCCCCTCCCCCCTCTCCCTAGACCCCTAGCACTGCAACTGGCCATGGCAGCAGCTGAGCGAGCCCAGGGCTGCCTCCCAATTGGCATCATATTCCCTATATAGTGCACTACCTTGACCAGGGCCCATAGTAGGGAATAGGGTGCCATTTGGGACACATCCCAGGACAGACTGTTTATATCGGGCCCAATCCGAACATAAATCCATGCAGGTAATATGTATTGCGAAAGCAATTGGATATGAGATAAAGAAGAGATGGGGAAATGGGAATAAAGAAGCCAAAAGCCTCCTTCCAAAGTATCCATCACAATTGGTCTGGGAGAGGCTGCACATGGTATGAGATTGTGAGAGCCTGCGTGCACGTGAAGCGAGCATCTGTTAAGCAAGCAGTGCAGAACAGCTACGAGGGGACAAAATCGTGAGAAGGTATATGGCACTAATCTTTTCCGTTGCCTGAGTCTCTTCCCATTCATTCAGTATGTGGCCGACTGTAATGTGTGGCTAATGATAGCTGCAGGTAACGCTAGCCTTGTTTATAGCAATGACATCTATTGAGGCGAGCACAGCAGCAGCTGAAGACACAGGGATCTGAGGATGTAAACAAATCAATGGCCACTCCTAACACATTATAGAAGAACTAGTCAATCATAAGTGTTAGGAAGTGTGAGGAGGTCAAAATAATAATAACTATCCACCAAATCTATTCATTTTAAAATGTTGATTACTTCTCCTTGTTTTTGTGTGCAAACATATAATGGCGGTCCCTGGGTCGCTTGTTTGCCTGGGCAAAAAAAGGTTGAAAACCCCTGCATAACTGTCTCTGACCTTGCATTGAACCAGTAGTGCAATGTTGCTCAGAGTTTGAAATCTATTGTTGTGTTATAAAATGGCTATCCTCTTACTGAAACCTAACACCTTAGACGGAATATTTCAACTGGCTGGAAATTAAAGGATTTGAGATTACATAACTTCCAGGCTGAAAAGGCAAGATTTCAGAATCCTCAGGAAGGAGAACCATGCCTTGTGGAAATGCCCATAAGAACAACCCAACCAAGAGCCCAATGCTTTGATGCAATGTCACCTTCTCAAATCAAATCAAATAAAATGTTATTGGTCACATATACATATTTTGCAGATGTTATCACAGGTGCAGCGAAATGCTTATGTGTCTAGCTCCAACAGTGCAGTAATACCTAACACTAAAAAAAGATCATATAGGGTTCTATATGGAACCAATTTACGTTCTATATAGAACCGTAAGGGGTGCCATATATGAAGCTTAAGGGGTGCCATATATGAAGCAAGCATAGAACCCTACAAAACAATACACATAAATAAAAACATAATAAAAAAAATAAGAAATTAAGAAATATCCTTACGAGCAATGTCAGAGTCCGGAATATAATAATATAAATAATATGCCATTTAGCAGACGCTTTAATCCAAAGCGATTTACAGTCATGTACGCATAAATTTTTACGTATGGGTGGTCCCGGGGATCGAACCCACTACCCTGGCGTTACAAGCGCCATGCTCTACCAATTGAGCTACAGAGGACCATAGAAAAAACAGTGAGGGAAAAAAGTATTTGATCCCCTGCTGATTTTGTACGTTTGCCCGCTGACAAAGACATGATCAGTCTATAATTTTAATGGTAGGTTTATTTGAACAGTGAGAGACAGAATAACAACAAAGAAATCAAGAAAAACGCTGTCAAAAATGTTATAAATTGATTTGCATTTTAATGAGGGAAATAAGTATTTGACCCCTCTGCAAAACATGACTTTGTACTTGGTGGCAAAACCCTTGTTGGCAATCACAGAGGTCAGACGTTTCTTGTAGTTGGCCATCAGGTTTGCACACATCTCAGGAGGGATTTTGTCCCACTCCTCTTTGCAGATCTTCTCCAAGTCATTAAGGTTTTGAAGCTGACGTTTGGCAACTCAAACCTTCAGCTCCCTCCACAGATTTTCTATGGGATTAAGGTCTGGAGACTGGCTAGGCCACCCCAGGACCTTAATATACTTCTTCTTGAGCCACTCCTTTGTTGCCATGGCCGTGTGTTTTGGGTCATTGTCATGCTGGAATACCCATCCACGACCCATTTTCAATGCCCTGGCTGAGGGAAGGAGGTTCTCACCCAAGATTTGACGGTACATGGCCCCGTCCATCATCCCTTTGATGCGGTGAAGTTGTCCTGTCCCCTTAGCAGAAAAACACCCCCAAAGCATAATGTTTCCACCTCCATGTTTGACGGTGGGGAGGGTGTTCTTGGGGTCATAGGCAGCATTCCTCCTCCTCCAAACACGGCGAGTTGAGTTGATGCCAAAGAGCTCGATTTTGGTCTCATCTGACCACAACACTTTCACCCAGTTCTCCTCTGAATCATTCAGATGTTCATTGGCAAACTTCAGACGGGTCTGTATATGTACTTTCTTGAGCAGGGGGACCTTGCGGGCGTACAGGATTTCAGTCCTTCACGGCGTAGTGTGTTACCAATTGTTTTCTTGGTGACTATGGTCCCAGCTGCCTTGAGATCATTGACAAGATCCTCCCGTGTAGTTCTGGGCTGATTCCTCACCGTTCTCATGATCATTGCAACTCCACGAGGTGAGATCTTGCATGGAGCCCCAGGCCGAGGGAGATTGACAGTTCTTTTGTGTTTCTTCCATTTGCGAATAATCGCACCAACTGTTGTCACCTTCTCACCAAGCTGCTTGGCGATGGTCTTGTAGCCCATTCCAGCCTTGTGTAGGTCTACAATCTTGTCCCTGACATCCTTGGAGAGCTCTTTGGTCTTGGCCATGGTGGAGAGTTTGGAATCTGATAGATTGATTGCTTCTGTGGACAGGGGTCTTTTATACAGGTAACAAGCTGAGATTAGGAGCACTCCCTTTAAGAGTGTGCTCCTAATCTCAGCTCGTTACCTGTATAAAAGACACCTGGGAGCCAGAAATCTTTCTGATTGAGAGGGGGTCAAATACTTATTTCCCTCATTAAAATGCAAATACATTTATAAAATTTTTGACATGCGTTTTTCTGGATTTTGTTGTTGTTATTCTGTCTCTCACTGTTCAAATAAACCTACCATTAAAATTATAGACTGATCATTTCTTTGTCAGTGGGCAAACGTACAAAATCAGCAGGGGATCAAATACTTTTTTCCCTCACTGTACGTATTGTTGGAGTCTAGTTTGAAATATAATTATTCATGTTACCAGACTAGAACTTATTGATTACTGTATAATGAATGTATATGTTGAGGTCAATGGAGAACTACAGTGGGGAGAACAAGTATTTGATACACTGCCGATTTTGCAGGTTTTCCTACTTACAAAGCATGTAGAGGTCTGTAATTTTTATCATAGGTACACTTCAACTGTGAGAGACGGAATCTAAAACAAAAATCCAGAAAATCACATTGTATGATTTTTAAGTAATTAATTTGCATTTTATTGCATGACATAAGTATTTGATACATCAGAAAAGCAGAACTTAATATTTGGTACAGAAACCTTTGTTTGCAATTAATACGTTTCCTGTAGGTCTTGACCAGGTTTGCACACACTGCAGCAGGGATTTTGGCCCACTCCTCCATACAGACCTTCTCCAGATCCTTCAGGTTTCGGGGCTGTCGCTGGGCAATACGGACTTTCAGCTCCCTCCAAAGATTTTCTATTGTGTTCAGGTCTGGAGACTGGCTAGGCCACTCCAGGACCTTGAGATGCTTCTTACGGAGCCACTCCTTAGTTGCCCTGGCTGTGTGTTTCGGGTCTTTGTCATGCTGGAAGACCCAGCCACGACCCATCTTCAATGCTCTTACTGAGGGAAGGAGGTTGTTGGCTAAGATCTTGCGATACATGGCCCCATCCATCCTCCCCTCAATACGGTGCAGTCGTCCTGTCCCCTTTGCAGAAAAGCATCCCCAAAGAATGATGTTTCCACCTCCATGCTTCACGGTTGGGATGGTGTTCTTGGGGTTGTACTCATCCTTCTTCTTCCTCCAAACACGGCGAGTGGAGTTTAGACCAAAAAGCTCTATTTTTGTCTTATCAGACCACATGACCTTCTCCCATTCCTCCTCTGGATCATCCAGATGGTCAATGGCAAACTTCAGACGGGCCTGGACATGCGATGGCTTGAGCAGGGGGACCTTGCGTGCGCTGCAGGATTTTAATCCATGACGGAGTAGTGTGTTACTAATGGTTTTCTTTGAGACTGTGGTCCCAGCTCTCTTCAGGTCATTGACCAGGTCCTGCTGTGTAGTTCTGGGCTGATCCCTCACCTTCCTCATGATCATTGATGCCCCACGAGGTGAGATCTTGCATGGAGCCCCAGACCGAGGGTGATTGACCGTCATCTTGAACATCTTCCATTTTCTAATAATTGCGCCAACAGTTGTTGCCTTCTCACCAAGCTGCTTGCCTATTGTCCTGTAGCCCATCCCAGCCTTGTGCAGGTCTACAATTTTATCCCTGATGTCCTTACACAGCTCTCTGGTCTTGGCCATTGTGGAGAGGTTGGAGTCTGTTTGATTGAGTGTGTGGACAGGTGTCTTTTATACAGGTAACGAGTTCAAACAGGTGCAGTTAATACAGGTAATGAGTGGAGAACAGGAGGGCTTCTTTTAAAAAAACTAACAGGTCTGTGAGAGACGGAATTCTTACTGGTTGGTAGGTGATCAAATACTTATGTCATGCAATAAAATGCAAATTAATTACTTAAAAATCATACAATGTGATTTTCTGGATTTTTGTTTTAGATTCCGTCTCTCACAGTTGAAGTGTACCTATGATAAAAATTACAGACCTCTACATGCTTCGTAAGTAGGAAAACCTGCAAAATCGGCAGTGTATCAAATACTTGTTCTCCCCACTGTAGGTGTATGGAAAGTTACTGAGTGAGGAAGGGGGAGTGCAGAAAGTTTACATTCTGTCAAAACATGGTATTGTTAAATCCTAAAGAGGGAGGCAAAGCGCAACAGTCTGGTTTCAGTCATTGATAAGGTAGGACAGACGTGGATTAGGGAGGAGCGAGGAATTCGGCCCGAGGTCAGGTCAGATGAAGTGAGAAGGAACAGTCCTATTACACACACATATACAGTACCAGTCAAAAGTTTGGACACACCTACTCATTCCAGGGTTTTCTACATTGTAGAATAATAGTGAAGACATCAAAATTATGAAATAACACATATGGAATCATGTAGTAACCAAAAAAGTGTTAAACAAATGAAAATATATTCTTCAAATAGCTACCCTTTGCCTTGATGACATCTTTGCACACTCTTGGTATTCTCTCAACCAGCTTCATGAGGTAGTCACCTGGAATGCATTTCAATTAACAGGTGAGCCTTCTTAAAAGTTAATTTGTGGAATTTCTTTCCTTCTTAATGCGTTTGAGCCAATCAGTTGTGTTGTGACAAGGTAGGGGGGGTATACAGAAGATAGCCCTATTTGGTTAAAGACCAAGTCCATATTATGGCAAAAACAGCTCAAATAAGCAAAGAGAAACGACAGTCCATCAATACTTTAAGAAATGTTGGTCAGTCAATACGGAACATTTCAAGAACTTTGAACGTTTCTTCAAGTGCAGTCGCAAAAACCATCAAGCGCTATGATGAAACTGGCTCTCATGAGGACCGCGACAGGAATGGAAGACCCAGAGTTAACTCTGCTGCAGGAAATAAGTTCATTAGAGTTACAGGCCTCAGAAATTGCAGCCCAAATAAATGCTTCACAGAGTTCAAGTAACAGACACATCTCAACATCAACTGTTCAGAGGAGACTGTGTGAATCAGGCCTTCATGGTCAAATTGCTGCAAAGAAACCACTACTAAAGGACACCAATAAGAAGAAGAGACCTACTTGGGCCAAGAAACACGAGCAATGGACATTAGACCGGTAGATATTTGTCCTTTGGTCTGGAGTCCAAATTGGAGATTTTGGGTTCCAACCGCTGTGTCTTTGTGAACGGATGACCTCTGCATGTATATTTCCCACCGTAAAGCATGGAGCAGGAGGTGTTATGGTGCAGGGGTGCTTTGCCGGTGACACTGTCTGTGATTTATTTAGAATTCAAGGCACACTTAACCAGTATGGCTACCACAGCATTCTACAGCGATACGCCATCCCATCTGGTTTGGGCTTAGTGGGACTATCATTTGTTTTTCAACAGGACAATGACCCAACACACATCCAGGCTGTGTAAGGGCTATTTTACCAAGAAGGAGAGTGATGGAGCTGGCCTCCACAATCCCCCGACCTCAACCCAATTGAGATGGTTTGGGATGAGTCGGACCGCAGAGTGAAGGAAAAGCAGCCAACAAGTGCTCAGCATATGTGGGAACTCCTTCAAGACCGTTGGAAAAGCATTCCAGGTGATGCTGGTTGAGAGAATGCCAAGAGTGTGCAAAGCTGTCATCAAGGCAAAGGGTGGCTATTTGAAGATTCTCAACTATAAAATATACTTTGATTTGTTTAACACGTTTTTGTTTACTACAGGATTCCATATGTGTTATTTCACAGTGTTGATGTCTTCACTATCATTCTACAATGTAAAAAATAGTAAAAATAAAGAAAAACCCTTGAATGAGTAGGTGTGTCCAAACTTTTGACTGGTAGTGTACTGCCATGCCCACAAAGGTTTTAGCATCAGGCAGGGCCATGACTACACCAGTGAGAGGAACCAATTAAGTTCCTGACTAGCAACAGAGATCTATTGGCTGTCTAGATGTGCAAGGAGCTGACTCCGCCTAGTCGGAGGGTATAAATATATGTGCTTATGTAAACATGTCTTTGTCTTTGCAGCTGTATGACCCAGTGTGTGAATAAACTTTGTTTGAGCTTTTTCTAGTTATCCGTGAGTTTTTACTCTGTTTGTTCAGAACCTATCAGTATGTAGGACATACAGTGGGGGATAGCATATACCTACCGCGTAGACACGTAATGACACCTGCAGAGAGGGTAAAATAATCAGGGATAGAGAAACTGTAAATACCATTGGAGCCAATCTGTGAGAGAGAGAGAAAGAGAGAGAAAAAGAGAGAGGGGTGTGAGAGACATAAAGAAAGCGAAAAAGAGAGCGAGAAGGAGAATTGAGATTGTCTATCTATATTACAGAGAGAGGTCATGGCGACAATATCACACACCCAGACAGACTCCTATTTATTCCAGACTCCTATTTATAGAAGCCTCTTTTCCCCGCCACCATAATTCCCAGTGTGTGTAATCCATGCGGATCGATGTTCAAATGGAGAGAGAGAGAGAAAGAGTGTCCGTGCGGCCGCAACAACCAGCTATCTTTCATCTCCGGGGCTGCAGTTCCTTCAAGTGTTCTCTCTCTGCCCTGGCTCGCTCCGCGGGTAACAAAACATTTATATTCGCCCTTTGAAGGCAAGTCTTTGCCTGATAAGCCAGCAAGCCAGCCAGCCAGCCAGCCAGCAAGCCGACCAGCCAGCCAGCCAGCCAGCCAGCCAGCCAGCCAGCCGACCTGTCGGGCCAAAAGTGGTTTCTCCCCAGAAAGGGAATATCTAGGGTAGTTATGCTGGAAGAGAGGTGGTCCAAGAAATGAAGGGTGAATCAACCTCTGTCAAAGCATCCAACCACTTTATTTTAGCTACTACTAACAGACTAAACTTTCAAACTCTGAGATATGGCATATCAATCGGCAGCGCCACATCACCGTTTAGATGGCCCTAAAACAAGTCAAAGATCGACTGGGAGAGAGCAGAGGTGGTCAAATCAAACAGAGATGACATTGAGGAAGTGGAGCGCTGCTTCCTGAAACCCAAGGGCATGATGGGTAACTGTCAGTGTACTTCCTGTGTGGCTTCCTGTGTCGCAGAGTGGAAATGCTCTTCAAAACAGCTGTGGGGTGTCAGGGATGCTTTCTGTCGCAGTTAGAGTTCTATGCTGATTTTTTTAAAGGGCAGTAGAACTCCACCCTCATTTATTTAGTCAAGATTTATTTAGACAATGTAGAAACAGATGGGTACGAAAAGACAGGAGGAGAGAAAGTCAGAAAGGCTGGGATCAAACCCATGACCATCAGGGTTGTAACGTGTGCATACTGCTGGTAGTGTAATGTATTGCCAGATGGTGTGTTAGTGTATCTATGCCATTTCTCTACAAGAAGGATTATCGATGTGTTCATGTTACACACACACACACAAAGAAGCACTCAGCTGTGTTTTAAACAATCTCCTCTTGCAGCTCTCGGCTCCCTCCTAACAAAGCAGCATTTTCCAGCTTCAGTCGTATTGCGTCGCTCCACCAACACACAGTGAATGGACTTACCCTGCAGAGACGAGTGTGTTTCCTCTGGTCCAGGCTTAGAATACTTTAATACTCCCTCAATGGACTAGCTCACAGAGAAAGGCACCAGTGTGTGTGTGTGCGTATGTGTGTGAGTTAGTGAGTGGAGTACTCATAAAAGTACTCATAAAAGCATATCTATAATAGGAATGAATAGGGATGTAATGGATGTGTGTATCTGTGCGTGTGTGTGTGCACGTCTTTTCCCATCAGAATAATTATTCCACGCTTGTCACCCTAAGGCCACATTCTCCAGTCACTTGAGTGCATTGTACATCAGGCTGCCTTGCCAAAAACATGGCCATAAACTCAGGCATTTCACTGCAGCCCGGCCAATTAACAAACCAATGAATGGCCCCTTCTCCCAAACAAGCCCCTAGCCTCTCGAGCTCCTAAGGTTCAGCTTCCTCCAAGTTATAGACACAATGCAAGCCACAAGACAAAACCCTACAGTGGCCATCTCTATCTTGCTCTCGCTCTCGGTAACTCTCTCTGTAACTCTCTCCCTCCTCCCTGTGAATGATTCCAAACCACAAAACAAAGGTCTCTGAAGATCTGTATAATACAGTGAGGGAAAAAAGTATTTGATCCCCTGCTGATTTTGTACGTTTGCCCACTGACAAAGAAATGATCAGTCTATAATTTTAATGGTAGGTTTATTTGAACAGTGAGAGACAGAATAACAACAAAAAAATCCAGAAAAACACATGTCAAAAATGTTATACATTGATTTGCATTTTAATGAGGGAAATAAGTATTTGACCCCCTCTCAATCAGAAAGATTTCTGGCTCCCAGGTGTCTTTTATACAGGTAACAAACTGAGATTAGGAGCACACTCTTAAAGGGAGTGCTCCTAATCTCAGCTTGTTACCTGTATAAAAGACACCTGTCCACAGAAGCAATCAATCAATCAGATTCCAAACTCTCCACCATGGCCAAGACCAAAGAGCTCTCCAAGGATGTCAGGGACAAGATTGTAGACCTACACAAGGCTGGAATGGGCTACAAGACCATCGCCAAGCAGCTTGGTGAGAAGGTGACAACAGTTGGTGCGATTATTCGCAAATGGAAGAAACACAAAAGAACTGTCAATCTCCCTCGGCCTGGGGCTCCATGCAAGATCTCACCTCGTGGAGTTGCAATGATCATGAGAACGGTAAGGAATCAGCCCAGAACTACACGGGAGGATCTTGTCAATGATCTCAAGGCAGCTGGGACCATAGTCACCAAGAAAACAATTGGTAACACACTACGCCGTGAAGGACTGAAATCCTGCAGCGCCGGCAAGGTCCCCCTGCTCAAGAAAGCACATATACATGCCGGTCTGAAGTTTGCCAATGAACATCTGAATGATTCAGAGGAGAACTGGGTGAAAGTGTTGTGGTCAGATGAGACCAAAATTGAGCTCTTTGGCATCAACTCAACTCGCCGTGTTTGGAGGAGGAGGAATGCTGGCTATGACCCCAAGAACACCATCCCCATCGTCAAACATGGAGGTGGAAACATTATGCTTTGGGGGTGTTTTTCTGCTAAGGGGACATGACAACTTCACCGCATCAAAGGGACGATGGACGGGGCCATGTACCGTCAAATCTTGGGTGAGAACCTCCTTCCCTCAGCCAGGGCATTGAAAATGGGTCGTGGATGGGTATTCCAGCATGACAATGACCCAAAACACACGGCCAAGGCAACAAAGGAGTGGCTCAAGAAGAAGCACATTAAGGTCCAGGAGTGGCCTAGCCAGTCTCCAGACCTTAATCCCATAGAACATCTGTGGAGGGAGCTGAAGGTTCGAGTTGCCAAACGTCAGGCTCCAAACCGTAATGACTTGGAGAAGATCTGCAAAGAGGAGTGGAACAAAATCCCTCCTGAGATGTGTGCAACCCTGGTGGCCAACTACAAGAAACGTCTGACCTCTGTGATTGCCAACAAGGGTTTTGCCACCAAGTACTAAGTCATGTTTTGCAGAGGGGTCAAATACTTATTTCCCTCATTAAAATGCAAATCAATTTATAACATTTCTGACATGCGTTTTTCTGGATTTTTTCGTTGTTATTCTGTCTCTCACTGTTCAAATAAACCTACCATTAAAATGATAGACTGATCATGTCTTTTTCAGTGGGCAAACGTACAGAATCAGCAGGGGATCAAATACTTTTTTCCCTCACTGTATAGCTGCAGTATATATTCATTTATACAACATCGACAGTGAATTCAAGCTCCCATGTTCTCTGTAGGTATGTCCCAAAATGGCACCCTATTCCCTATATCGTTTTACAACGTCTTGGGTAGTCGTGCACTATACAGGGAATAGGGTGTCATTTGGGATGCGGAATGTGTCAGATAAAGACATACAACAAACTCATTCCATTTCCTGTCCGGCTTTAACTCGTCCATAAGACAGCAGTCAGTCAGAGAGACCTAACTCATCAGTCTGTCTGCTTGGCCCATGTCCTGAGCTGTCCTGACAAGCCAGACAGGCAGCATGCAGCGTGCAAGTGCGTGTGTGGCAGCATCCTAAATGCATCCTATTCCCTATATAGTGCACTACTTTTGACCAAGGCCCTTAGTGTACTATGTAGGGTATAGGGTGCCATTTGGGATGCAGCCCAACTGTCAGGCCAGAGAGTGAGTCTGGTTTATTCACTACTCACACAGCTCAACAGACAGAGACTGGGAGATACAGACCAGGATGGATCAGTGACTACACGAGACAAGCTGTAGATATCACGCATATTTCCCACTCACTTTCTCTGTTACACTATCTCTCTCTCTTATCTGTGCAAATAAGAGTCCATTGCAAATAGAACAGTGTTATTATTTGGTTAAATCTCCAGGAGTACATTAGGAAGTCCAGGTTGACATCACACACACATCATCCCCTTCCTTTGCTCTTTCTCTGCAAAGACAGTCATTATGAGAGGACTGTCAACGTTTGATTGACATTGAATCACAATTCATGGCTCAATAGACATCACATGCATGTAAGTTTATGTAGATGTTTCGTACGCTGCCTCTCAGCACTGAGGTCAAAGGAAGAGCACTCTCTCCCTTTTTTCTCTGTCTCTCTCCCCCTTTCTCTCTCTCTCTCTCTGTCTCTCTCTCTTTCTCTCATTACGTAGGCAGCCATTTGCAAACCTGAGGTGCGTTCAACAAGGTAAATAGTTTGCGAACGTTAGCTAACAGAAGCTTACGTATTCAATTTGTTTTGTGTTAGCCGCTAACATTCGCCAACAGTCTGAGATGGTAGTGCTGACGTGCATTTCCTATGGTTGCATTCTTAGAAACAAACAGTAAACATGTCGTTTAATCCCGTTAGAATGTGTGACAGATTAAGAAAACGCTGGGCTAAAATAAGGATGTTTGGGAGGAGGATTGTGGTAAAGTGAGATATGGAGACTAGTTTGTGTGGGTGGGAATGCATTGGCTCTGTTTTGTGTTTAGTCTACTTGCGAATGAAACAAATGAATCAATGGAGGGTCCTCGTGACATGAGGCTGGCTCTCTGATAATTACAATACTAATTGAACAGTCATTAGAAAAATGGAGGGATAGGTCTGGGAAGCCACACTGATCAAGATACTGTCGTTGAAAAGCATGTACTTAGCAGATTTCCCATGAAGACTTGTAATGTAAAATGTAAATGTAAAATGTTGATGTAAAATCAAATAGGACAGAGCAGTGCAAAAAATACTTATTCTAACATGTTAAATCAAAACCGATACACTGCATCAACAACATGATATGTCATGGTAGCATGTGCATTATGACACTGTTTGAATTATGGCCAACACTAGAGAACCTCATTATGATGGCCTTCAGTGTGCATGACTTAGTGCAAGCTACTATAAGCCTCAAGAAGAGGGATAGGGCGTAGCTATACCTCTTAGTTTAACGTGCCTTTGATCTTCCCCGAGACCCCTATACTCACTCTTTGATGTAAACAAATACGTGCTATAGCATTCCATGAGGCCTGAGAGAGATATCACAATCGCTGCGTACCTCATGTAAATGGGGTGAAATTGAGTAATAGTAGCCAAAGGGGGAAGAGCTGTAGGATTTTGCATTGGTATAAATTGCGCTGATCGCTATTGGCGACCTTCTGAGCATGTGCAGTAGCGATCCAAGGCGATTCCTCCATCTCCAGGAATGTTCATTACTAAGGCTGCGTCCCAAATGGCACCCTTTTCCCCCTATGGGCCCTGGTCAACAGTAGTGCACTATATAGGGAAAAGGGTGCCATTTGAGACAGAGCCTAAATGAGATGAGATGGGACTGGAGAGCGCATAAACAACACAATGAATAGCAACTGCACTGCAGGTGGAAATGACACAGTAAAATTTTGAGAAGGCACTCAGGCCTTCTGTCAGCAATCCAATTTGGTCAGATTTCATTGCGATTTTACATTATTACATTGTGGCTTAAGGCTCACACAGTGGATTTAATTAATTAATGTATCGTTTATTTATTCAGGAGATCATAGTAGCTAGTAGATTGCAATGAGACAAACACATTACGTGTGTATGGGTTCGGGTTGGGACACATACCTCTCCATTTAAAGATTATAAACCTCATATAGCCTAATGTGAAAGGCCACTCTGGCTGATTGCTTGCGGTCAAAGATCATAGTAATGCCATGGGTCTATATGTGGGGAAGAAGGTATGGTAGATAGAAAAGGTGGGTGATTTAATTGGGAGGCAAGGGGAAGCCTCATGTCGCGAATCACTAACTGACCCTGTGAACTCGACAATGAATAAACATGTGCAGCTGGTTGTAAAAAGTAATTAACTGAATTTGACTTGTAAAGGAGGACGCCCGGAAATGTTTTGCTGCCTGCATGCCATTAGAAAACAAAACCGCCAACAACAGCGGGACAAAACTGGTGGGGAATATGTGTGTGCTGAGTGTTAGCGAGCTAGCTAGCGCTAAGCTAACGTTAGCCTGAGGGGGTCTTTACACTGGGCTGAGGTGGAAACAACAACACTGCTGTGTTTTTGAGTCCCTTTGCAGTCAGTCAGTCTCCGGGAACCACTCTGTTTACAAACAGAGCTTCAACACTGACTGCTTGCCAACAGTGAGAACTAGGATACAGCTAGCAGCAGAGAACTGAATATTGTAATAGTTGTTGTGAAACTGTGCAGCCATGATGGGCAGTAACCTAAGGACAGGTGAATGTGTGGTCATATCACCCCAGGCTGATATACAGGTGCAGCCATGTTATTTGACACATCTATCCCTCAATTGTCACTTCCATTTCCATTTTGTTTTTGCAGCAAAGAAAGCACTGCCAGTGCCATTTCTCTGTGACCAAAAATAAATAAAAACTATGGCCTTACAGGTACGATTAGAACAAGTTATAGTTTTAGGTAGTCTAAGTAAAAAATAAGAATACTCCATTGGCCATTTTATGCTGTGAATTTAAATAACCCTAACTTGTTTTGAGTACCCCAGATCCATAGCCTGTGAGTGGATGGGGGGAAAATAACCTTCATTTAAAATGCATGGATCCACAGGCAATCACTCCAGCTGCTACAAGGCTCCTACAGCTCACCTCTGTAGGCTAGCACAAACACATATACACTGCTTTGAAGACTCTCCTTCAGATACAGCCACAGGGACTGCGACCTCATATGCAACCGCAGCCGTGGGTTAGGCACACACACATGCACGCACAAAAACACATGCAAACACACACACACACACACACACTAGAACAAGGTCTGGCCAATGCTTAGGGAGGAGCTGGTTGATCTATACTCTCTGAAGCGTTCAGTCAGTTGGTGTGTGTGTGCCTCAGCTGCCTGCTACTTTGATAACTCATGCTTTGGCAGGCTAATCTGAATGGCCACTGACTGTGATCCAGCTTAAACCAAACAACACAAGGAGAGTCCATCTACAGGGCCATACGACTGCCCGCCAGCCAGCCAGGATGGCGAGAGAGACACACACAGAGAGAGAGAAACAGTCAGCTGTGCCTTGAAAAATTGCTTCTCCCAGCTCTCAGCTCCTGCAGAACAAAGCATAATTTCCCAACATTTTTAGGAGGATGCAGAGAGCATGCAGACACACACAGATTACACTACACAGTCAATGCCAGAACACCGATCACCTTTCTTATCTTTTATCACCTCCAGCAAAGTGCCTCTGATTTCATCACCTAACTGGTGCAATAACATCAGACAAATATGATCACACACACACTTCCCGCTGAGGTGCTAAATCATAATGAAACAAAGTAAGAAGAGGAGAAGTGAGAGAAGAGATCGCTTTAGTGCACTGCACCGTCTCAGAGTCTCAGCCCTAGTTCAAAGCAGTGAAGAATGGGAGAAGAGCAAAGATGAGAGACCTGGAGCGGTGCGGAATCATTGATATGCGTCAGGGTGAGAGAGAGAGAAGAGGAGAGGGAGAGAGAGAGATGAGAGAGGGAAGAGAGTGGGAGAGAGCGAGATGAGCGAGAGAAGAGGAGAGGGAGAGCGAGAGATGAGAGAGAGAAGAGGAGAGGGAGAGAGAGAGATGAGAGAGAGAAGAGGAGAGGGAGAGAGAGAGATGAGAGAGAGAGAGAAGAGGAGAGGGAGAGAGAGAGATGAGAGAGAGAAGAGAGTGGGAAAAAGAAAGAGATAGGGAAGAGGGAGACAGAGGAGAGAGAGAGAAGAGGAGAGGGAGAGAGAGAGATGAGAGAGAAGAGGAGAGGGAGAGAGAGAGATGAGAGAGAGAAGAGGAGAGGGAGAGCGAGAGAAGAGGAGAGGGAGAGCGAGAGATGAGCGAGAGAAGAGGAGAGGGAGAGAGAGAGATGAGAGAGAAGAGGAGAAGGAGAGAGAGAGAGAAGAGGAGAGGGAGAGAGAGAGATGAGAGGGAGAGAGAGAGATGAGAGGGAGAGAGAGAGATGAGAGAGAAGAGAGTGGGAGAAAGAAAGAGATAGGGAAGAGGGAGACAGAGGAGAGGGAGAAAAAAGGAACAAACAAAGTGTGGCTCAGAACTCACACACAACAGGGACAGTGGGATATCAGGATAAGCATATTGAGCTAATTGTTATGTATGCACAATACCTCACTTTCCAGGAAAAACTAAGCCTATGAGTATGTGTGTGCTGCATATCTCTGACTCTCTCTGCGTGTGTGTGTGTGTGTGTGTGCTAGTACGCAGGCATGTGTGTATGAGAAAGCAAACCCGCTGTAAAGCCATAGAACTCGACTTTCTGTCTTTAGCCCAATTCAGCCAACTGAAAAGGACAAATTGTAAGATGTCAAAAATGGGCACAAGGTCTCTCCGTACGCTATAGGCATGCACATGTGCAGCAGGGAGAGTGAACACTAATTCTCCTATTCTAATATTCATCTACTGCATTGTGGTGATTAGGGAAGAGATTTGTGCAATTATGGAAATGTTTGCATTGGAAGGAGCTCAAATCCCGCCTCGCCCTCCTCCTTCTCTCTCCCTCTCCAACCTTCTCTATTTCAGTCTCCTTCTCTATTTCCCCCGCCCCCCCCCCCCCCCCCCCCCACCCTAGCTCTCTCCTTCTTCAAAGTGGGCTCTCGGGGCAGGAGGAAGGGCGAGAGAGAGAGGGAAGGAGGGAACGTGTGGGGAATATGAACACTGAGGTGTTAATATCTCATTTGGGGTTGGGCGCTGGAGACCTCACAGTGGCACAGGATCCGAATGGAACCGTCTTGCCCTCGGGAAGGGTGGTGCACGAGCCAGGGAGGGAGGGAGGGAAAAAAACGAGGGAGTGAGAGAAAAAACGAGTGAGACAGAGATATTTCTAACCCAGCAGCACCTCAGGATACCTCCCTGCTTGGTATTTCACGCAGAGCTCAGAGAGAGAGAGGGATAAGAGACAGAGAGAGAGAGAGAGAGCGCGAAGGAAAGAGAGAGAGAGAGAATGTAAGAGAGAGATGAGAAAGAAAGAGAGAGAGAGAGAGAGAAGGAAAGAGAGAATACAAATGAAAGAGAGAGAATAAAAGACAGATGAGACTACATAAGAGAGGAGATTAATTACACTTGAGTCGTATCAAAGATCTCCCGGTGAAGACACAATCTTTGGTTTTAATCACAGAGAAAATGAGGAGATCTGAACCATTGATCTGCCAATCACAACCCACTTGTATCACCTGGAGGCAGACTGCAGCCAGGCTATCAGCAGCCCAGCAGCATATGAGATACGGCACTCCGGGGGTTGAAGAGAGACAGAGATACTCTGATACTAACATTACTACTGATAGATCACATCTAAAGCTAACTGTATAGCCAATACCGTGTGGGCTGGGTGCACATTTAGTTCTAACTGAAAAAGACAGGTTTGCGCAGTGTAGAAATTGTAGCTTTACCTTGTTTCATTGTGAGGCTAAACAAGTTCAAATCCTTTTCCACTAAGCCGTAAAACAACAAGGTCTTTAGCACCAGACCTGGCAACCCATAAACGGATGTAAGAATCATGACATTCCCAATCGCCTGTGTGTGAACATGAGGACCAGCCGCAGCACAGACTGAATCATCTGAAAGTGCCATTTCACATGGAGAGCTCCAGTATGGCAGCCAGTTTCCTAATTCACTGTGCAGAACTAATGCAACTGAAATCATCTGAGGACACACAATGGGGTCAGAGCACACAGCATAAGTGCAGTACACGGCGATGACTGGATCTTGCATGCTGCCTGACTCAGTTTCCTGACTCAATGTTGAATTGGTGAAACTGGAGGCACAACAGGAGCCACAATTGAGTTGCAGAAGCGTGACTCTCTGGGTCTCACTCCGTCACACACAGAGACCAGGGAGGCCTGCAGACTGACAGAGAACCCACACCAACACTGCCACACAATAATAATAACCCACAACAATGAGTCATCTCTGCAGGATGACACAGAGCAGAAAACACACACAGCACAGACACAATGCAAAACACACACCCGACGCACGCATGCACAGACACACACGCACACACAATGGCTTGGCACCTGCCAGAGCTGGTGGATGTCTATTTGGCTCATGGTCAGTCAGGTTGGAGCGCTGGCAGCAGTAGCAGTGGGTTATCACCTGCTCCAGGCACACAAACACACACACACACACACCTGAGCCTCTACATAGAGACCTGCTCTGATAGAACACATGGGGCCAACAGAGTAGCAGACAGTTAGAACAGAGAGCACACACTATCCAAAAAAAGACACGTATGCGTCTGATTCATGCACGCACCCACACACAGGAAAATTGCCTCTAGGCTAGTGCGTTCAGCTGTAATTAGTTTGGAGGAAGCTTCTGCACGAATTCCATTGGTAAAAACTAACCAGGTCTGTGAATTAGGCTGTTACAGTTATCAACCCAGCTCTCATAAATTGAATCTTAATCAAGCCCTAACAATTCCAATGTCTTCTCTGGTCCACAGGGAACATACAAGCAACATAAACAAACTCCTAAATTACCACCTCTACAGACTACTACAGACCAGCCTGTGTGTGTCTCTGTATGTGTGAACACAACTCATCACCCAGGAGTTACGAGCAGCCGATGGCTATCATGTCAGGTGGGAGGGACATGAGGAGAGAGCTGTAAAGGAGAAGAGAACGGGAGAGACAATGATAAAGAGAGGAAAATGGCGAGAGAGAGAGTGATGAGGAAAGAGAGAAGGAGCTCGAGAGAGAGATTAGAAACGAGTGAGAGAGTGAGAGAGTGATGAGGAAAGGGTGCGAGAAAGAGGGAGATGATTCCTCCTCTAACTCATGTGGACTGGGCAGCAGGTAAAGTGTTCAGCTCCACTCTGCATTTAGCCCGAACCGTTTCAATTGACTAAATGCTACCTGAGAGGATCATATAGTGGGTCAGGCACACAAACACACACGCATCCACAAACACGCTTGCCAAACGCACGCACGCAGACAGGTTATTAACAGTCTGTGAGCTGCTACACCCCCCACCCCCAGACAGCATTTAACCCAGCTGCAAGAGAGAGAAAGAACAGCAATCATCCCAAAAAGTTGGTCACCCCTTTGCTGCTATAACAGCCTCCACTCTGCTGGGAACGCTTTCCACTAGATGTTGGAATTTTGCTGTGGGGACTTGCTTCCATTCAGCCACAAGAACATTAGTGAGGTCGGGCACTGATATTGGGCGATTAGGCCTGGCTCGCAGTCTGCGTTCCAATTCATCCCAAAGGGGTTCGATGGGGTTGAGGTTAGGGCTCTGTGCAGGCAAGTCAAGTTCTTCCCCACCGATCTCGACAAACCATTTCTGTATGGACCTCGCTTTGTGCATGGGGGCATTGTCATGCTGAAACAGGAAAGGGCCTTCCCCAAACTGTTGCCACAAAGTTGGAAGCACAGAATCGTCAAGAATGTCATTGTATGCTGTAGCGTTAAGATTTCCCTTCACTGGAACTAAGGGACCTAGCCCGAACCATGGAAAACAGCCCCAGACCATTATTCCTCCTCCACCAACCTTTACAGTTAGCACTATGCATTCAGGCAGGTAGCATTTTCCTGGCATCCGCCGGTCTGCCAGATGGTGAAGCGTGATTCATCACTCCAGAGAACGTGTTTCCACTGCTCCAGAGTCCAATGGCGGCGAGCTTTATACCACTCCAGCCGACTCTTGGCATTGCGCATAGTGATCTTAGGCTTGTGTGTGGCTGCTCGGCCAAGGAAACCCATTTCATGAAGCTCCCAACGAGCAGTTATTGTGCTGACCTTGCTTCCAGAGGCAGTTTGGAACTTGGTAGTGAGTGTTGCCAAGAGTGTGTGTTATGACGAGTTTCTCTGGTATCGAGTACTTCAGGATGTAAGAGAATAGTTAAACACATAGAGGGAGAGTTGGTTCAGAGTATTTAATTATTACAGTACCGGATTCGCATGACAAGCGGTACGGGCATAGCCTATTGTCATCTGAATGATAGGCATACAAAATCTCTCAGTATATATACGGCTTTGCAAGCTAATTCCATCCAACAGTTGCCAACCATTATTGAGTGTCACTCCCAACCCAGTCAGCTCCCTTCCTAATAAGGATATTCCATCACGTACTCATTCTAAGATTAACACAAGTGGCCCCCAAGCTATCTTGGCACATAGACCTTCTTGCACCCACCAGTGACAGAAATAATTACATGGCATGTCCTCATCCTCCCAATCCCATGCAGCTCATGAGATCAAAGACTTTAACAAATACTGTTTAAAAATACGTTATATCAGTGTGCAAAGCTGTCATTTGTATTTGTATTTATTAAGGATCCCCATTAGCTGCTGCCAAGGCAGCAGCTACTCTTCCTGGGGTCCAAACATACAGTTGAAGTCGGAAGTTTACATACACTTAGGTTGGAGTCATTAAAACTCGTTTTTCAACCACTCCACAAATTTCTTGTTTACAAAAACTATATTTTTGGCAAGTCGGTTAGGACATCTAATTTTTCCAACAATTGTTTACAGACAGATTATTTCACTTATAATTCACAGTATCACAATTCCAGTGGGTCAGAAGTTTACATACACCAAGTTGACTGTGCCTTTAAACAGCTTGGAAAATTCCAGAAAATGATGTCATGGCTTTAGAAGCTTCTGATAGGCTAATTGACATCATTTGAGTCAATTGGAGGTGTACCAGTGGATGTATTTCAAGGCCTTCCTTCAACTTCTGTGCCTCTTTGCTTGACATCATGGGAAAATCTAAAGAAATCAGCCAAGACATCATAAAACAAATTGTAGACCTCCACAAGTCTGGTTCATCCTTGGGAGCAATTTCCAAACACCTGAAGGTACCACGTTCATCTGTACAAACAATAGTACGCAAGTGTAAACACCATACCGCTCAGGAAGGAGACGTGTTCGGTCTCCTAGAGATGAACTTACTTTGGTGCGAAAAGTGCAAATCAATCCCAGAACAACAGCAAAGGACCTTGTGAAGATGCTGGAGGAAACAGGTGTAAAAGTATCTATATCCACAGTAAAACGAGTCCTATATCGACATAACCTGAAAGGCCGCTCAGCAAGGAAGAAGCCACTGCTCCAAAAAAGCCATAAAAAAGCCAGACTACGGTTTGCAACTCACAATTGGGACAAAGATCGTACTTTTTGGAGAAATGTCCTCTGGTCTGATGAAACAAAAATAGAACTGTTTGGCCATAATGACCATCGTTATGTTTGGAGGAAAAAGGGTGTGGCTTGCAAGCCGAAGAACACCATCCCAACCGTGAAGCACGGGGGTGGCGCCATCATGCTGTGGGGGTGCTTCGCTGCAGGAGGGACTGGTGCACTTCACAAAATAGACGGCATCATGAGGAAGGAAAATTATGTGGATATATTGAAGTAACATCTCAAGACATCAATCAGGAAGTTAAAGCTTGGTCACAAATGGGTCTTCCAAATGGACAATGACCCCAAGCATACTTCCAAAGTTGTGGCAAAATGGCTTAAGGACAACAAAGTCAAGGTATTGGAGTGGCTATCACAAAGCCCTGACCACAATCCTATAGAACATTTGTGGACAGAACTGAAAAAGCGTGTGCGAGCAAGGAGGCCTACAAACCTGACTCAGTTACACCAGCTCTGTCAGGAGGAATGGGCCAAAATTCACCCAACTTATTGTGGGAAGCTTGTGGAGGGCTACCCAAAACGTTTGACCCAAGTTAAACAACTTAAAGGCAATGCTACTAAATACTAATTTAGTGTTTGTAAACTTCTGACCCACTGGGAATGTGATGAAATAAATAAAAGCTTAAATAAATAATTCTCTCTACTATTATTCTGACATTTCACATTCTTAAAATAAAGTGGTGATCCTAACTGACCTAAGACAGGGAATTTTTACTAGGATTGAATGTCAGGAATTGTGAAAAACGGAGTTTAAATTTATTTGGCTAAGGTGTATGTAAACTTCCGACTTCAACTGTATTCCTTGCCACCCATTCCAAAACTAACTGCAACTCTTTGTTAAGTGTTGCAGTTATTTCAGTTGCTCAAGTAGCTGACGTGTATAGTGTTGAGTCATCCGCATACATAGACACACTGGCTTTACTCAAAGCCAGTGGCATGTCGTTAGTAAAGATGGAAAAAAGCAAGGGGCCTAGACAGCTGCCCTGGGGAATTCCTGATTCTACCCGGATTATGTTTGAGAGGCTTCCATTAAAGAACACCCTCTGTGTTCTGTTCGACAAGTAACTCTTTATAGCAGGGGGTGTAAAGCCATAACAAATACATTTTTCCAGCAGCAGACTATGATCGATAATGTCAAAAGCCACACTGAAGTCTAACAAAACAGCCCCCACAATCTTTTTATCATCAATTTCTCTCAGCCAATCATCAGTCATTTGTGTAAGTGCTATGCTTGTTGAATGTCCATCTCTATAAGCATGCTGAAGGTTTGTTGTCAATTTGTTTACAGTAAAATAGCATCAAGGCAAACGGTGTCTACTTTGAAGAATTTAAAATCTATTTTGATTTGTTTAACACTTTTTTGGTTACATCTAAGGTGCCAAGGATGTTATTTTCCATTAGGTTCAACCAATCAGATTGACTGATATGTCCAAAATGTGTGTGCATATGTTTGCATGCTTATGGTATTTCATATAGTGCATAATCTCTTCCACGCAGAGAAATGTGCATGAATGCTTTAGGATGAGAACACTCTGAATACTGACATGTCTGCACGTCATGGGTGTTTGTGCACGTACACAGACACGTGCGCACACAGACACTCCATTCTCCATTCAGTGCAGTCTGCTCCATGGAGTGATACAGAGTAGGTCCGCAGTGGGAATGTAAATGTGGAGAGAACGGTGACTTCATCTCACAGATGGATGTGGGGAGAGCAGCACGCGGCACCTTCAGAGAAAAATAAAAAGAGGATTTTATATAAAATTCGCCAGAGTGTCTGCTCTGCTGGAGAACAGGGAGGCAGTTTATGGCTCTGCAATATACCAGTCTCTCTCAATTCAATTTCAATTTAAGGGCTTTATTGGCATGGGAAACGTATGTTAACATTGCCAAAGCAAGTGAAGTAGATAGTAAACAAAAGTGAAATAAACAATCAATATTAACAGTAAACATTACACTCAGAAGTTCCAAAAGAATAAAGACATTTCAAATGTCATATTATGTATATATACAGTGTTGTAACAATGTGCAAATAGTTAAAGTACAAATTGGAAAATAAATAAACATAAATATGGGTTGTATTTACAATGGTGTTTGTTCTTCACTGGTTGCCCTTTTCTTGTGGCAACAGGTCACAAATCTTGCTGCTGTGATGGCACACAGTGGTATTTCACTCAGTTTATCAAAATTGGGTCTTTGTGGATCTCTGTAATCTGAGGGGAATATGTGTCTCTAATACGGTCATACATTTGGCAGGAGGTTAAGAAGTGCAGCTCAGTTTCCACCTCATTTTGTGGGCAGTGTGCACATAACCTGTCTTCTCTTGAGAGCCAGGACTGCCTATGGCGGCCTTTCTCAATAGCAAGGCTATGCTCACTGAGTCTGTACATAGTCAAAGCTTTCCTTAAGTTTGGGTCAGTCACAGTGGTCAGGTATGAAAAATAGCTTCTATCTCAAGGCCATCAGACTGTTAAATAGCCATCACTAGCACATTAGAGTATGCTGCAGCCTATTGAAATCACTGGCCACTTTAAGAAATGGAACACTAGTCACTTTAATAATGTTTACATATATTGCATTACTCATCTCATATGAATATACTGTATTCTATTCTATAATATTCTACCGTGTCTTAGTCTATGCTGCTCTGTCATTGCTTGTCCATATATGTATATATTCTTAAATTCCATTCCTTACTAGATTTGTTTGTATTGGGTATATGTTGTGAAATTGTTAGATATTACTTGTTAGATATTACTTACATTTACATTTACATTTTAGTCATTTAGCAGACGCTCTTATCCAGAGCGACTTACAGTTAGTGAGTGCATACATTATAATTTTTTAGAATTGTTTTTTTATTTGTATTTTTTTTATACTGGCCCCCCGTGGGAATCGAACCCACAACCCTGGCGTTGCAAACGCCATGCTCTACCAAATGAGCTACCTCCCTGCCAGCCATTCCCTCCCCTACCCTGGACGACGCTGAGCCAATTGTGCGCCGCCCCATGGGTCTCCTGGTCGCGGCCGGCTACGACAGAGCCTGGATTCGAACCAGGATCTCTAGTGGCACAGCTAGCACTGTGATGCAGTGCCTTAGACCACTGCGCCACTCGGGAGACTTCACTGTCAGAGCTAGAAGCACAAGCATTTCGCTACACCCGCAATAACATCTGCTAAACACGTGTATGTGAAAAACAACATTTGATTTGATTTGATTTGGTAGGTGTGTGTGTGCGTGCGTGTGTGTGTGAGTTCAGGGACTTACATGCAAGTAGTGTGACAGGCCTGTCACTACAGTGAAGACCCACAGCAGAAGAAGCTAGGTATGTCTCAGCTACAGTACATCTCTACCTGGGTCTTATTCAGTCGGCACCAAACAGAAGAAAATTGACTGAAACAGGTAGGAACGATCTGAACACTTATTTCTCTGTTGAATACCCTAATGAATACAACCCTGGTGAAGACTATTTTGCAGCCAAAATGATGTCTGTGTATCATTTTGGTGACATAGGAAGAGCATACTGTGTACACTATAGATAATGATTTTCAAACTATGCCAAATCATTATTTGGTGTAAATCAACCAATATATAAATACTGCAATGTGGGTTTAACATCATAATTCATAATTTCATACACCTCTTCTTAATTATGTGAGGCTGTGGTAGAGGCTGACGTGCAGTCCAGTAGACAGCCAGCCACATGGACAGGCAGCTTCACATGTACATCAACACCTACAGCAGTACACAATAGTACCGCGGTAATAGAGAGGAGGAATATGAACAGCAACACTAGCCAACCTCCACACCCTGAGTTGGAGTCTCAAACCCAGATCTGAAGACTTGATATCAGGCAAGGTGATGGAATAGTAGCGAAATTTTACGGTAGTAGTTTGTTACAGACAACTGTAGTATTTCAGTGTGATGCTTGATAAGACAGTGGGGAAAGATGGACGCTCTGTCCTTGTTGAAATGAGGTTGAGATCATGGTGTAGGATAGATTCTGAACGATAGCGACATCTACTGCTGTCAAGGGTGTGTGAGAAATATACACATCTCAAATGTTCACACCAGTGCTTGGATAACAGTTAGTACTATGGGTGAAGAAAGAAAGCCTGAACAGTATGGCTCTGATCTTTTAAATTGCATGGCGATAAAATGTTTAATCGTGCCTCCCAAGTGGCACAGCAGACTAAGGCACTGATCAGTGCTAGAGGCGTCACTACAGATCCGGGTTCGATCCTGGGCTGTGTCGCAGCCGGCCGCGACCGGGAGACCCATGAAGCGTCGCACAATTTGCCAAGCGTCGTCCGGGTTAGGGGACACTGTCTGTGATTTATTTAGAATTCAAGGCACACTTAACCAGCATGGCTACCGCAGCGTTCTGCAGCGATTCGCCATTCCCATCTGGTTTGGGCTTAGTGGGACTATCATTGGTCTTTTAACAGGACAATGACCCAACACCTCCAGGCTGTGTAAGGGCTATTTTACCAAGAAGGAGAGTGATTGAGTGCTGCATCAGATGACCTGGCCTCCACAATCCTCCGACCTTAACCCAATTGAGATGGTTTGGGATGAGTCGGACCGCAGAGTGAAGGAAAAGCAGCCAACAAGTGCTCAGCATATGTGGGAACTCCTTCAAGACTGTTGGAAAAGCATTCCAGGTGAAGCTGGTTGAGAGAATGCCAAGAGTGTGCAAAGCTGTCATCAAGGCAAAGGGTGGCTATTTGAAGATTCTCAACTATAAAATATACTTTGATTTGTTTAACATGTTTTTGTTTACTACATGATTCCATATGTGTTATTTCACAGTTTCAATGTCTTCACTATTATTCTACAATGTAAAAAATTGTAAAAATAAAGAAAAACCCTTGAATGAGTAGGTGTGTCCAAACTTTTGACTGGTAATGTAGACCATCTAATATGCAGTAATGAAAAGTGATGTCCTTTATATACATCCCATCATGGTTGTTAATATTCTGATAACATTTAATATAATTTACATCAGTGAGGCTGAAAAGTAATGGGCGTATTACATAGTTGGAGGCATCAAAGCCTCTACTCATCTCAATAACATTAATAGGCTAGAGGGAGATAGAGTCAGAGAGTGAGAGAGAGAGAGAGAGAGAGAGAGAGAGAGAGGAGAGAGAGAGAGAGAGAGAGAGAGAGAGAGAGAGAGAGAGAGAGTGAGAGAGTGAGAGAGTTAGAGAGTGAGAGAGAGGTGGGGCGAGAGAGTGAGAGACCAAGACTCCAACCTTTACCAACCTGATCAATAAAAACCTACCCTCTCTCGTCTCGTAAACCCAGAGTTTGGGGCTGGGCGTCTAATTCGATTCCATGCAGCAATATCAATCACACACACACAGCGAGAGAAAGAGATGAAGAGTGATGTAGAAAGAGGGAGTGCAAGCACGTCACGTTTTCCCCCTCGCCTTGTCATGTTCAGTAATCCCTTCACTCACCACTTCTACTCACACACACACAAGGTTGAAGACACACACACACTGTGACACACACACGCCGCAGTGTGATATCACTGTCTTAGACAGTGTGGGGAGCACATTAGTTCTCCATGTCAGGGACTCAGGTGGCAGAGACATGACTGACTACGTCTTCACCCCCCTCAGGCGTTACCATACATACATCTAAGAACCCTAAGCAGACTGACACACACACACAAGATGTGGCATACAACGCACAGTCATACTGTATAAAGTCTTCACTTACGTGAAGACACACACACACACAGCTTTCCACCCACCCAGTTCACACCCATGAAAAGCAGTGTTCATCAAGCCCATAGTATAGCATATAGCCTGTATAACACAACATAATAACTCAACTCAATTCATCCTCCTCCCATGTAACGCAGCTCAATACGGTTAGTCTAGCCTCATGCAGGTGTCAGCGCTCAGACAGCACACACATATACAAAAAACACACAAAAAGTCTCTCCTCTGTACGTACTGTGGACACACACTGACAACAACACTGCAGCATCCTAAAAACTCACTGCTGGAGAACAGGGAGGCAGTTTATGGCTCTGCATTACTCTCTGTCATTATTACTCTCTGTCATTACACCTCTATCTCTCTCTCTCTCTCCTAACCTTCCATCACAACCTACACCCTCCCTCTCCTCCCCTCCCCTCCCCTCTGTCCTTCCCCTCGTTTGTG